>NC_057797.1:483816085-484116085 GCF_018294505.1 Triticum aestivum
TGCAGTCCGGTACTCGCCTAAGTTTGAAAAAATCCTACCGGGTGGAGAGCAGACCTCCCACTCGGGGGCTTAGCTGCAGTCCAGTACTCGCCTAAGTTTGAAAAAATCCTACCGAGTGGATAGCAGACCTCCCACTCGGGGGCTTAGCTGCAGTCCAGTACTCACCTAAGTTTGAAAAAATCCTACCGAGTGGAGAGCAGACCTCCCACTCGGGGGCTTAGCTGCAGTCCAGTACCCGCCTAAGTTTTTAAAATCCTACCGAGTGGAGAGCAGACCTTCCACTCGGAGGCTTAGCTGCAGCCCAGTGCTCGCCTAAGCACGGAACACATCCCAATCCGCAAGGACGATGAGGTGCAAATCGACTGCTACCGTCTCCTTCGAAGTTGCACCACAAATACAAAGTTATTTCGAGTGTAGAACAAGTTCCACTCGACAGATAATTCATGAAGATATTCAACGATAAATCAAGTTCAGATAAGATCCAAAGGTTCTAGACCGCAGATCAAAGTACTCGGGCCTCCAGCTCGACAGAGTTTAATGGTTACAAAATCCACTCGGCATTCCGAGGCAAATTTAAAGTGAAGCATAAAAGTTTTTATTCCTCATGCGGAGGACTGGAAGGGGCGACGAACTCGTCCAAGTCGATCCCGTCTGCAATGCGAGTGGCAGCAGCAATGAAAGTCTCCATGAAGTCTTGAAAGTTGTGCTTCCTAGTATTGGCAACTTGGATGGCGGCCAACTTTCCTTCTCGCGCCTCCTTGCAGTGAACGCGGACCAGAGACAGAGCAACGTCAGCGCCACATCTAGCAGAAGATTTCTTCCATTCCGCCACTCGACCTGGGACTTCATTCAGTCGAGTCATCAGGGACTCGAGGTCATTCTGAAGCATCGTCCTAGGCCAGAGCGACGTGTCGATCTGTGACATTGCAACCTTCAACCGAGCAAGATAGTCAACAACGCCGGCAACACGAGATTCCAGTCGGAGCACGTTCATAGCAGCCTCGTCCTTCACTGGAGAATTGATGGGGTCCAAGTCTGTCTCCACTCGACTGGTCTCCTCTTCGAAGTTCTGGCAGAATTCTGTAAACACAATTCAAGGATAAGTCAGTGGCTCTACGCAGATTTGGTAACTGCAAGTCAGTCGGGCCGAAGTAATTACCCTCGAGCATGACGAACAGCTTCTTGGCGAGTCCACCGAGATAAGCCTCCAGATCGTTCCTCTTCCCCGCCAGTTCGCTTGCCTTGTCATTCAGAGCTATATTGCCATTCTTCAGATGGTTGGCCTCTCGATTAGCCGCGTCGAGAGCAGTTTTCAGCCTGGAGTTTTCCTTTTCAAGAGTATCGACTGAAGCCAGTTTTTCTTCAGCAAGCTTCGTTTTGTTCAGGGCCTCCTTCTGCGCTTCAGCAAGGTCTTGATCCTTCTTCTTCAGAGCCTCCTCCATTTTGTCTGCGAAATAGCAAGTGAGATCAATATCAAGGACGGCCAGAAAGAAAGGACAGTCGACAAAAGCTCACCAGCCATACCTTTTGCTTCGTCCCTCTCCTTCTGCAAGTTCTCCTGAGCAAGCTTCAAGTCAGGGTTCAGCTGGATCTGTTTGTTCTCCAACTCAGTGTAGCGAGCCACAAGTTCGCAGGATTTCTACAAAAAATCAGTCGACAGACATCCAAGATAAGTTGCTTCCGAGTAACCAAGAGACAATGATGGCGTTTGTAAGACTACAGCCGAATCAAAAACATTCGACAGTAGTCTCGGGGACTACACCCAGTGGGTGCACTCAGCGTGCCCCCACTGGTTCGACCAAAAAAATTGACTGCCCGTAGCCGACCGTGTATAGTTCCATTCGACATGGCCTGACCAGACCGAGTGAAGAAGTTCAGCTAAAGCAACACAATAGAAAGACTTCCACCGTAGTCTCGGGGACTACACCCAGTGGGTGCACTTAGCGTGCCCCCACTCGTCAAAAAGATTAATAGACACACCCGGTGGGTGTACATATATAAAGATCTTCGGAAAAGAGATTCTTCAGATAGCATATCCTAACAAAACAAGTGGTGAATCGACTGACCTGGACGTTGCTCTGAAGAGCTGAGCTCGCGTCATAAGCTGCTTGGCTGGCTTCCCGAACCACCTTCACTTGCTCCATCATGATCCCCGCCTGGCGTATAGCCTCTTTAGCGGCACCCGCTTGGTCCTCAGGGATGTGGTGTGCGGCAAAAAGCGAAGGTGGATTTGCAGTCGACGTCGAAGGCCGGACACTCGTCAGAGGTTCAGCGAAGGTCACAGAAACCCGAGTGGTATCACCACCCTCCCGGACTGCGGCCTCAGGCGCCGGAGTAGTTTGTGGGGTCTTGCCAGCCGGCGCCCTCCTGTCCCTTCGCGCCCTCAGTGGCACTTCGTCGTCATCATCAGGGAGGTCAATGACATGAGGAGGAGCTACAAGAAAAATCCAATCGACCGGAATTATAAGAAATCGTCAGTCGACTAAAAGCAGAGCATCAGTAATCGTACCGGGGTTGGAGGTAATAGTGTCTTCCATCTCTTGATCATCGTCCTTGGCGGAGATCTCCGAGGTGGCAGCACTGCAAATTTTGAAAGTCAGTCAGCTTATTCAATGAGTCGACCAAGAGTCCGTCACGTTCGACAAAGGGAAACAAATTCTACTATTACCCAGAAATGGTGGGGACAGTCATCCTCATCTTGGGCGAGCCTTGGGCAGCTTGGACGGCGTCGCGCGTGGGTGCTTGGGAGCTTTTTCTGTCGGCGCTGGAGATGAGGTCCGAGGGCGCTTCGACGACTGCCCAACAGGGACAGTCGCCTTACCACATTCCCGTGCAGGGTCGTGTGTAAGCTTGGATCGCCGTTCCGAGCGGGGAGGTTCGACTTCTTCCTCCTCCTCTTCACTGGAGTCGTCGTCATCCCCCTCTCCTTCGCCGTCAGATTCCCACTCTTCTCCCTCGTCTCCACTTTCGCCTCCACTTGCCTCTCCTTCCTCGGCCTGCTCCTGTGCTCCATTGGGTGTCGAGTACATCTCAGTAGTGGCCTAGAGGACAGCAAACAAGACAAAAGTCAATCGACTGATCCAAAAAGAACAAATAAAGAAAGCAAGATCACAGTCGGAAACGCAAGGTCAGACCTTGTCCACTTCGTATGTTTGGTTGAGTGGAGGAATCCTCCTGGCTCCTCGGGGGTTGTCCTTGTTCCCTGTGATACTCGACAACCACCCTTCCAACATCTTGTCAGTGACCTCCTCTGGGTGAATCCGAGTGGTGTCTTCGAGACCCGAGTACAGCCACATCGGGTGGTCACGAGCATGAAGCGGTTGGATGCTCCTCCGAAGGAAGACTTCCAACAAGTCCATGCCAGTCACACCCTCGCGGATAAGCTGAACCACTCGACCGACCAGCACCTTGACTTGCGCCTTTTCCTCCGGCGTCACTTTCAGAGAGGCAGGTTTTTGTGCTCGATTCAGAGAAAAAGGGGGAAGCCCAGTCGACTGTCCTGGGGTCACCTGGTCTTTACAGTAAAACCAAGTCGACTGCCACCCACAGACTGACTCGGGAAAAGTGATAGACGGAAAGGAACTTTTCCCCTCATCTGGATCGCTAGACCCCCGCACAGCTGGATCACCTGCGTTCGTTCGTCACTCGACTTGGCCTTCTTGACCGACTGAGAGCGGCAAGTGAAGATGTGCTTGAAGAGTCCCCAATGGGAGCGGCAACCCAAGAAGTTTTCACACAAGGAAACGAAAGCAGAAAGATACACAATAGAATTGGGAGTAAAGTGATGGAGCTGCGCTCCAAAGAAGTTCAAGAAGCTCCAGAAAAAAGGATGAGGAGGCAGAGAGAATCCACGATCGATATGGGTGGCGAGGAGGACGCACTCAACATCACGAGGCTGGGGTTCGACTTCTTTCCCCGGGAGGCGCGCAGATTCATGGGGAATGAATCCCCCCTCGACCAGATCATCGAGATCATCCTGCCGAATCACCGACGTCATCCAGTCGCCCTGGATCCAATCCTCGGGCAGAGCAGTCCTCGAGGAAGATCCACCCTGAGCGGACTTCTTCCCCTTCCCCTGCACCGCCGCCTTCTTCGCGCGCTCCAGAGCCGACGTCTTCTCCTTCACCATCGTCGCCGGCGAAGCTCGAACAGACCTACGGCACCAAGGTGGGAGCGGAGGTGGCGGAGGATCTTGTGAAGGAAGGGGGAAAAGTGAAGGCGCACTGTTCGGGGGTCCCGAGCCGACAGCTTATAAGAGGTCGCTTCCGAGTGGCTGACTGGTAGGCCCAGGCAATCCCGTCAAATCCCGCAACGGGCGCGCGCGCGGTACGTGACGAAAAAGGTGGCACGGGGATCGAGGAGCTTCCATCCTATCCCATCCGATTACTGCGGCCGCCCCCGTCCCGCGCTCTTCCCGAAATTCAAATCCCGCAAAATCCACGGGCCGCAGAACAACTCGTCAAACAGAAGATCCCTTTCACACCGTCACTCGGAACTTCACAAGTAAAGAAATTCACTCGACAAGAGGCCAAGAATGGATCAAGGCGACTGAAAGAAGTTGACGACGTCATCCATGACAATTGATCCAAAACAAGACGTTCATATAACATGAAGAACCAGTCGGAAAGATTCCCAACTCCTTCCCCACTCGAACCTCGATCCATTCGGGGGCTAATGATGAAGCTATGTACCTAGGATAGGGGCATGGACCTGTCCTAAGTACCCTACCCAAGGACATCCCTAGAAGAAGTCACCTTTCAATCGACTTGGAGGTATCCCACTCGACAGATTCAAGACACTCGACCATGAAGCAATCACTCGACCAAATTCCAACCACTCGACTACCAGGAGGTCTAAAGTCACCATGCACGCAAACGGTCGGTCATTAAGTAGCTTTTATGGTCATCATAGCACTTTATTAGGGGCGTTACCAGTAACCCCCAGTCTTAATGTACTTTAAACCTTGCATTACTGAGGGCTGGAGGGGCCTGGCGAACTCTATATAAGCCACCCCTCTCCTCAGTATCAAGGGTTGGCACCCCTGTTATTCATACACACATAATTCAGTCGACTGCCTCCGGGCACCAAGACGTAGGGCTGTTACTTCCTCCGAGAAGGGCCTGAACTCATAATCCTCGTGTGCTTACAACTCCTCCATAGCTAAGATCTAGCCTCTCCATACATACCCCCCTACATCACTGTCAGAGTTAGAACAACGACAGCGCCGACGAGATCTCTCCCCTCCGTGCGAGGCGGACCCTCACGAGGTCCTCGCCAGGCAGTCGATGCGTCTTGCGGAGGAAGTCGATGTGATCCTCGTGGACCTCTGAACCATCCCAGATGTCGGAGTGCACCGTCGGGGGCGTAACGGCGGAGGAAGAGCTCATCGTGAGCGGACCGCCGCGACGTTCGACAAGGCTCGAGGAGCGGAGAGGTAGAAGAAGGAGAAGAAGTAGTGGGGAGGTAGGACGCGCGTGCTCCGCCGCTTCCTCTCTTCCCCCTACTTATAGCCCAGTGGGCTGCGAAGCCGAGGGGGCGGTTGTGGGATTTACTGCACCCACTACCCCACGCCCCCCACGTTTATCGCGCAAAGTTACTGCGTGTGGTAACTCCGTGGGAACCTCAACCGCCCCCCACGGTCGCAGCGGATCCGCTCGCGTGCCGAGGCGTGGTAGTGGCGGGCCCCACTTACAGACATGTCCCATCTCGCGGATGGGTAGGCGGGCTCGCCCGGCCACTGGTTACCACGTGGTGGGCACGGAGTGGGTGGTGGTCAGGAAGCTTAGCTCATACGCTACTGAGTTCCCGCCAGGGGATTCGAAGGCATTTTCGGACAAGTCAAAGTCAGGCGACTCCGACTCCTACCAGTCGGCCCGGCGGAGTCACCACGAATACTCGGAGAATGAAGCTACTGATGCTCCTCGGCTGATTAATCGCGGCGCCTCATCAGCTTCGGGGACTACTGTCGGAGTAATGGGTCACGGGTAGGCTAACCCGAGGCCCATAGCCTTTCAAGACTTCGGGGCTGACTGCGCCCCTCAAGACATGGACGGAGAGCCGGCTTCGGGAGGGCGGCTGAAGGAACGGCCGGCTGCCCATAAGCGTCCGAGTCCTGTGGATGAGATCGAGACCGGCTGACTCCGACTGGCGGCTTCCGGAGTCGCCGGCCGCGGGAAGTCGTCCCACGACATCAACGAAGCCCATGTCCTCATCAGGGGGGATGGGACAGGGAGTGGCGACAGTGAAGCCAACTCCCTCCCCTTTTCCGGTGGATGGCCAGAGCACAGTGCGCCATACCAGTGGAGATCTCCGTCTGGCAAAACACTATGCCATGCCATCTCTGACGCCAGCAACAGTGGGCGGAGTCCTGTACCCACGACGTTTGACAGTACGATCCACGGAAGACGGGCCCCACCAGTCAGTGAGAGTCCAGAAGACGGCGAGAGCGCCCCAAGTCGGACCAGTAGGGAACCGGCCTCAGGGAGTCGGCCTGCCCCTCCTACTGGTTTCCCGCGCCATTAACTAGACGAGACAAGGAGTGGCTACAGTAATCATCTGCCAGGCGGCAGGACTGTAGCCACGACCCCATGACCAAGCCTGCGTCATTAGAGGAACGGCTACAGTAATCAGCAGCCGGCAGGACCCGCCAGCGGCGGGTGCGGCCTGTCGGCTCCGTACCCGGCCAGTCGGCTGGGCCCACCAATCGTCAGGCCCCAGCAGTCGGCAGGAGGGCCCGCAGGCGAAGAGACTGACAATGGAGCCCTGCGTCCCTACAGTTTACCATTGTACCCCCTGGGGGTAGGCTTATGTAAACCCCCGGGGCACCCATGCAAAGGGTTCCGATTCATTAGAACTAGACCAGACCTTAGAGAGGGAGAGCCGGCCTAGCCTCATCCTGTCCACAGATACAGCTCGAGGAGCACCTTTGTACTCACTTTGCCTTAGTGATCATGCAGAGACCCCGTAGAGCAGGACTAGGGGTGTTATCTCCTAGGAGAACCCCGAACCTGGGTAAAGTACGCCGGTGTTCGTGTCTACGCCTCATCCCGTTTCCAGGCACCGGCGACGTTCTACTCGCCCCCACCATGATAAGCCATCCATTGGCATATGTCGCACCCAACCCCCGACAACTGCAAAATCCATCGCACCAAGGGCCATGACCTCCAGAACTGCCGACAGGTTGAGCCGCTTGCAGAAAAACAGAAGGCTAAATTTGAAAGGCATGACAAGGAGAAGGGTCTGTATGGTGCTGAGGGGACCGGCAAGAAGTGTGGCGGCCAAGGAGGTCGCTGCGGCAAACATAATCAACAAGAGAGGCCCGCTAGGGGTCGCGATAAGAAGGAGGAAGATGATGATCACGACGAGGACGATGAGCACGAGTTCCAGAAAGCTACAAAGGCCATGTGCGTCGACGGTGGCACCTCGTTGCACACCTCTCATCGCCAACTAAAACAGTAGGCACGAGAGGTCACTGCGGCAGAGCCGTCGTTCGATGCCCAGAAGCCACTAAAGTGGTCCCGCACGCCCATCATTTTTGACACCGAGGATCACCCTGATCGTACAACTGCGGTCGGGTGTTTGCCGTTGTTGGTTTCACCAACAATACGCAACCTCAAGGTGACAAAAGTGTTGGTTGACTATGGGGCCGGTTTGAACTTGATCTCGCCCGCTGTGATCAAGAGGCTGCAAATTCCTGATGGAGATCTCGAGGAGATGGGCATGTTTCAAGGGGTCAACCCGGGAAGGAGCCAGACAAAAGGCAAAATCACGCTATCCGTTACATTTGGGGGCGAGCTAAACTATAGGACGGAGAAGATCGTTTTTTATGTCGCCGAGATCCCCTTGCCATACAATGGGATTCTTGGCCTCCCAGCGCTGGCCAAGTTCATGGCGGCGTCACACTATGCCTACAACACACTGAAGATGCTGGGGCCGCTGACCATCATCACCGTCCCCTCTGATAAGAAAGACGTGCTCATCTGCATCGACCAACTCTAGCGAGAGGCGGTTGCAACAACTGTCACCAAGGCACTTGCTCCTGTAGCTCAAGCCCTTCCGGCGAGACCTCTATCGGCAAGACCCCTTCCGGCGAGACCTCTTCCGGCAAGACCTCTTGCACCCACTCCGGCAAGTGCGCCTCTTCGGATTGTTGCACTCCCGTTGAGGACGTGCCAGAGAGCTCCACCGACAAGAGCAAGAAGTCCAAGGCTACACCACCAGAAACCAAGAAGGTGTCTGTCAAGGAGGACGGCACGGGCAGGGCTTTCACTATAAGCTCCACCCTTGAAAGCAAATAGGAAAGCGCGCTCATCGCCTTCCTGCGGGCGAATGTCGATGTGTTTGCATGGCGAGCATCCAACATCCCCGGCGTTCCCATGGAGGTGATTGAGCACCATCTTGTTGTCTGTCCTCATGTGCGGCCCGTCAAGCAGAAGGTCAGGAAGCAAGCTTTGCAGCGACAAGCGTTCATCATCGAGGAGATCAGGAAGTTGGAGGCGGCAGGCCTGGTTAGAGGAGTGCTCCACCCTACGTGGTTGTCCAATCCGGTGGTGGTGCGTAAGGCAAATGGGAAAGGGAGGCTGTGTATTGACTACACGAATGTCAGTAAAGCCTGTCCAAAGGATCCTTTCCCTCTGCCATGCATCGACCAGATTGTGGACTCCATTGTCGGGTGTGACCTGCTGTCATTCCTCGACGCCTATTACGGATACTACCAGATCTTCATGATGAAGGAAGACGAAGAAAAAAACGCGTTCATCACCCCATGTGGTACATACTGTTTTGTACGAATGCGTTTCAGGTTGAAGAGCGCTGGTTCAACGTTTGCTCGAGCAGTCCAGATTGGTTTTGAGCCCAGCTACATAGAAATATGGAAGCTTATATGGACGACATAGTGGTCAAAAGCAAGGATAGGGCCATGCTCGTGCAAGATTTAGAAGAAACATTTGCAAATCTGCGCAAGATCAACCTCAAGCTCAACCTAGAGAAGTGTGTGTTCGGTGTCCCCTCTGGCAAACTTCTTGGGTTCTTTGTGTCTCAACGCGGAATCTAAGCAAATCCCTACAAGATCAAGGCAATCGAGCAGATTGAGGCACCAAAACGGGTCAAAGACGTCCGTAGGCTCGTCGACTACATTGCTGCCCTGAGTAGGTTCATCTCCAAATCCGCTGAGCGCACCCTACCCTTTTTCAAAGTTTTGAAAAAGGCGGGTCCAGTAAAGTGGACTGCAAAGGCATAGGCAGCGCTGCAAGATTTGAAGAGGTACCTTTCTTCCACGCCAATACTAGTCGTGCCTAAACCACAAGAGCCATTGTTGCTGTACTTAGCAGCAACGAATCAAGTGGTCAGTGCTGCGCTGGTGGCGCGGAGGGAACTTGAGGAAGAAGCAGCAGTAGCAGCAGAGCCGTCGGATGGCGGTCCGGGGCCCTCCCCGGCAGAGCCTGACGCCGGCAAGGTGCAACCCCCGGCAAGGCAGAGTCTGAGCAGATGGGCGAAGTGGGACAGAAGAAGAAGGTGGTGCAGCACCCAGTTTATTTTGTCAGTTCCCTCTTGCAGGGGGCTAGATCAAGATATTCTGGTATACAAAAGCTACTTTTCGGCCTTCTCATGGCCTCAAGAAAGTTGCATCACTATTTCCAGGCGCAGGAGATCAACATTGTCACCCGCCTCCCTTTGCAACGAATCTTGGACAACCCAAATGCAACTACGAGGATTGTTGTAACACCCATGATGCGGCTATATCTCTGACCAGTCGAGGCACGACTTACAGGCATAACCGCATGGTGGTTTTTTCACAAGAGGGGTAATCTTCACACAATCCCATGTACTGAATAAGAAAGGGATAAAGAGTTTTCCCTTGAAGAGTAAAGGGTGATGCAGTAAAGCAGTGTAAGTATTTCCTTAGTTTTTTAGAATCAAGGTATCAATCCAGTAGGAGACCACGCGCGAGTCACCTCGTACCTACACAAACAAATAAGAACCTCGCAACCAACGCGATAAAGGGGTTGTCAATCCCTTCACGGCCACTTGCAAAAGTGAGATCTGATAGAGATAATAATAGTAAGATAAATATTTTTGGTATTTTTATGATATAGATTGAAACTAAAGATTCCAAAATAAAATAGATTGGAAACTTGTATGATGGAGAATAGACCCAGGGGCCATAGGTTTAACTAGTGGCTTCTCTCAAGATAGCATAAGTATTACGGTGGGTGAACAAATTACTGTCGAGCAATTGATAGAAAAGAGAACAATTATGAGAATATCTAGGTATGATCATGTATATAGGCATCACGTCCGTGACAAGTAGACCGACTCCTTCCTACATCTACTACTATTACTCCACACATCGAACCCTATCCAGCATGCATCTAGAGTATTAAGTTCATAAGAACAGAGTAACGACTTAAGCAAGATGACATGATCTAGAGGGATAAACTCATGCAATATGATATAAACCCCATCTTTTTATCCTCGATGGCAACAATGCAATACATGCCGTTTCCCTTTCTGTCACTGGGATCGAGCACCGGAAGATTGAACCCAAAGCTAAGCAGTTCTCCCATTGCAAGAAAGATCAATCTAGTAGGCCAAACCAAATTGATAATTCGAAGAGACTTGCAAAGATAAACTAATCATACATAAAAGAATTCAGAGAAGATTCAAATATTTTTCATAGATAGACTTCATCATAAACCCACAATTCATCGGATCTCGACAAACACACTACAAAAGAAGATTACATCGAATAGATCTCCAAGAGAGTCGAGGACAACTTTGTATTGAGATCCAAAGAGAGAGAAGAAGCCATCTAGCTACTAGCTATGGACCCGAAGGTCTGAAGTAAACTACTCACACATCATCGAAGGGGCCATGGAGTTGATGTAGAGGCCCTCCGTGATCAATGCCCCCTCCGGCGGAGCTCCGGAAAAGGCCCCAAGATGGGATCTCTTGGGTACAAAAGGTTGCAGTGGTGGAAATAGGGTTTCGTGGTGCTCCTAGATGTTCTCAGGGTATATGGATATATATAGGAGGAAGAAGTAGGTTGGTGGAGCAACAAGGGGCCCACGAGGGTGGAGGGCGCGCCCAGGGGGTAGGCGCGCCCCCCTGCCTCGTGGCATCCTTGATTGTTTCTTGACGTCCACTCCAAGTCTCCTGGATCACGTTTGTTCCAAAAATAACGCTCCCAAAGGTTTCATTCTGTTTGGACTCTGTTTGATATTCCTTTTCTGCGAAACACTGAAATAGGAAAAAAAACATCAGTTTGGGATGGGCCTCCGGTTAATAGGTTAGTCCCAAAAATAATATAAAAGTGTAAAATAAAGCCGATTAACATCCAAAATAGATAATATAATAGCATGGAACAATCAAAAATTATAGATACGTTGGAGACATATCAAGCATCCCCAAGCTTAATTCATGCTCGTCCTCGAGTAGGTAAATGATAAAAACAGAATTTTTGATGTGGAATGCTTCCTAACATATTTCTCAATGTAATTTTCCTTTATTGTGGCATGAATGTTCAGATTCGAAAGATTCAAGATAAAAGTTTAATATTGACATAGAAATAATAATACTTCAAGCATACTAACTAAGTAATCATGTCTTCTCAAAATAACATGGCCAAAGAAAGTTATCCCTACAAAATCATATAGTCTGGCTATGCTCTATCTTCATCACACAAAATATAAATCATGCACAACCCCGATGACAAGACAAGCAATTGTTTCATATTTTTGATGTTCTCAAACTTTTTCAATTTTCACGCAATACATGAGCATGAGCCATGGATATAGCAATATAGGTGGAATAGAATGGTGGTTGTGGAGAAGAAAAAAAGGAGAAGATAGTCTCAGATCAACTAGGCATATCAATGGGCTACGAATATGCCCATCAATAGATATCAATGTGAGTGAGTAGGGATTGCCATGCAACAGACGCACTAGAGCTATAAGTGTATGAAAGCTCAACAAAAGAAACTAAGTGGGTGTGCATCCAACTTGCTTGCTCACGAAGACCTGGGGCAATTTGAGGAAGCCCGTCATTGGAATATACAAGCCAAGTTCTATAATGTAAAATTCCCACTAGTTTATGAAAGTGACAACATAGGACACTCTCTATCATGAAGATCATGGTACTACTTTGAAGCACAAGTGTGGAAAAAGGATAGTAACATTGTCCCTTCTCTCTTTTTCTCTCATTTTCTTATTTGGGCCTTCTTTCTTTTTTTATTTTTGGCCTCTTTTCTTTTTTTCATTTTTTTATCCGGAGTCTCATCCCGACTTGTGGGGGAATCATAGTCTCCATCATCCTTTCCTCACTGGGACAATGCTCTAATAATGATGATCATCACACTTCTTTTTACTTACAACTCAAGAATTACAACTCAATACTTAGAACAAAATATGACTCTATGTGAATGCCTCCGGTGGTGTATCGGGATATGCAATGAATCAAGAGTGACATGTATAAAAAATATGAACGGTGGCTTTGCCACAAATACGATGTCAACTACATGATCATGCATGGCAATATGACAATGGTGAAGCGTGTCATAACAAACGGAATGGTGGAAAGTTGCATGGCAATATATCTTGGAATGGCTATGGAAATGCCATAATAGGTAGGTATGGTGTCTGTTTTGAGGAAGGTATATGGTGGGTTTATGGTACCGGCGAAAGTTGCGCGGTACTAGAGAGGCTAGCAAATGTGGAAGGGTGAGGGTGCGTATATTCCATGGACTCAACATTAGTCATAAAGAACCCACATACTTATTGAAAAAACCTATTAGTTATCGAAACAAAGTACTACCCGCATGCTCCTAGGGGGGTAGATTGGTAGGAAAAGACCATCGCTCATCCCCGGCCGCCACTCACAAGGAAGGCAATCAATCAATAAATCATGCTCCGACTTCATCACATAACGGTTCACCATACGTGCACACTACGGGATTCACAAACTTGAACACAAGTATTTCTCAAATTCACAACTACTCAACTAGCATGACTCTAATATCACCACCTCCATATCTCAAAACAATTATCAAGTATCAAACTTCTCATAGTATTCAATGCACTTATATGAAAGTTTTTATTATGCCTAAAAGAAAATTTCCATGTTGTTCTAAAGGACTTTCAAAATAATATAAGTGAAGCATGATAGATCAATTATTTTTATAAAATAAAACCACCACCGTGCTCTAAAAGATATAAGTGAAGCGCTAAAGCAAAAACTATATAGCTCAAAAGATATAAGTGAAGCACATAGAGTATTCTAATAAATTCCGATTCATGTGTGACTCTCTCAAAAGGTGTGTACAGCAAGGATGATTGTGGTAAACTAAAAAGAAAAGACTCAAATCATACAAGACGCTCCAAGCAAAACACATATCATGTGGCGAATAAAAATATAGCTCCAAGTAAAGTTACCGATGAATGAAGACAAAAGAGGGGATGCCTTCCGGGGCATCCCCAAGCTTAGGCTTTTTGGTGTCCTTGGATTTTACCTTGGGGTGCCTTGGGCATCCCCAAGCTTAGGATCTTTCCACTCCTTGTTCCATAATCCATCAAATCTTTACCCAAAACTTGAAAACTTCACAACACAAAACTTAACAGAAAATCTCGTGACTCCGTTAGCGAAAGAAACCAAAACACCACTTCAAGGTACTGTAATGAACTCATTCTTTATTTATATTGGTGTTAAACCTACTTTATTCCAACTTATCTATGTTTATAAACTCTTTTACTAGCCATAGATTCATCAAAATAAGCAAACAACACATGAAACAGAATTTGTCACAAACAGAACAGTCTGTAGCAATCTGTAACTAACGCAAACTTCTGGAACCCCAAAAATTCTAAAATAAATTGCTGGACGTGAGGAATTCATATATTAATCATCTGAAAAAATAATTAACTAAATATCACTCTCCAATAAAAAATTGCAGCAATTCTCGTGAGCGCTAAAGTTTCTGTTTTTTACAGCAAGATCAAAAAGACTTTCCCCCAAGTCTTCCCAACGGTTCTACTTGGCACAAACACTAATTAAACACAAAAAACACGACAAAAACAGAGTCTAGATAAATTTTTTATTACTAAAAAGGATAAAAAAGCAAGGAATAAAAATAAAATTGAGTTGCCTCCCAACAAGTGCTATCGTTTAACGCCCCTAGCTAGGCATAAAAGCGAAGATAGATCTAGGTATTGCCATCTTTGGTAGGCAATCCATAAGTGGCTCTCATAATAGATTCATATTGTAATTTAATTTTATTTCTAGGAAAGTGTTCCATGCCTTTCCTTAACGGAAATTGGAATCTAATATTCCCTTCCTTCATATCAATAATTGCACAAATCGTTCTAAGGAAAGGTCTACCAAGAATAATAGGACATGATGGATTGCAATCTATATCAAGAACAATGAAATCTACGGGCACATAATTCATATTTGCAACGATAATAACATCATTAATATTTCCCATAGGTTTCTTAATAGTGGAATCCGCAAGGTGCAAGTTTAAAGAACAATAATCAAATTCACGGAAACCTAGCAAATCACACAAAGTTTTTGGGATCATGGAAACACTAGCACCCAAATCACACAAAGCATAGCATTCATGATCTTTAATTTTTATTTTTATTGTAGGTTCCCACTCATCATAAAGTTTTCTAGGGATAGAAACTTCCAACTCAAGTTTTTCTTCATAAGATTGCATCAAAGCATCAACAATATGTTTAGTAAAAGCTTTATTTTGACTATAAGCATGAGGAGAATTTAGCACGGATTGCAACAAGGAAATACAATCTATCAAAGAGCAATTATCATAATTAAATTCCTTGAAATCCAAGATAGTGGGTTCATTGCTATCTAAAGTTTTAACCTCTTCAATCCCACCATTATCAATTTTTGCATCAAGATCTAAAAACTCTGAATATTTGGGATGCCTTCTAACTAAAGTTGACTCATATCTAGTCCCATCATTATAAAGATTCATATTGAAAAACAAAGATTTAAGGGGGGACACATCAATCACTTTTAGATCTTCATCTTTATTATCATGAAAACTAGAAGAACATGCTTTCACAAAGCAATCTCTTTTTGCACGCATCCTAGCGGTTCTTTCTTTGCACTCATCAATGGAAATTCTCATGGCTTTGAGAGACTCATTGACATCATGCTTAGGTGGAATAGATCTAAGTTTCAAAGAATCAACATCAAGAGAAATTATATCCATGTTCCTAGCCAACTCATCAATCTTAAGCATTTATTCTTCAATCAAAGCATTGAAACTCTTTTGTGAAGTAATAAATTCTTTAATACTAGATTCAAAATCAGTGGGCATCTTATTATAATTTCCAAAAATATTACTAGGAAACGGCCTAGAATTAAAATTACCTCTATACGCGTTGTTACCAAAATTGTTCCTACCAACAAAATTCACATCCATAGATTCATTATTATTCTCAATCAAAGTAGAAACAGGCATATCATTAGGATCAGTAGGAGCACTCTTATTAGCAAACAATTTCATAAGTTCATCCATCTTTCCACTCAAAACATTAATCTCTTCAATTGCATGCACCTTTTTACTAGTAGATCTTTCCGTGTGCCATTGAGAATAATTAACCATAATATTATCTAGGAGTTTGGTAGCTTCTCCTAAAGTGATTTTCATAAAAGTGCCTCCTACGGACGAATCTAAAAAATTTCTAGAGGGAAACTTCAATCCGGCATAAAAAATTGTATAATCATCCATAAATTCAATCCATGTGTAGGGCAATTATGTATCATTAATTTCATCCTATCCCAAGATTGTGCAACATGCTCATGATCAAGTTGCTTAAAATTCATAATATCGTTTCTAAGAGTGATGATCTTAGCGTGAGGAAAATACTTAGATATAAAAGCATCTTTGCACTTATTCCATGAATCAATACTATTTTTAGGCAAAGACGAAAACCAAGCTTTAGCACAATCTCTAAGCGAAAACGGAAATATCTTAAGCTTAACAATATCATTATCCACGTATTTCTTCTTTTGCATATCACACAAATCAACAAAGTTGTTTAGATGGGTAGCGACATCTTCACTAGGAAGGCCAGAAAACGGATCTTTCATGACAAGATTCAGCAAAGCAGTATTAATTTCACAGGATTCAGCATCGGTAAGAGGAGCAATCGGAGTGCTAATAAAATCATTATTGTTGGTATTGGCAAAGTCACACAATTTAGTATTATCTCGAGCCATCGTGACAAGCAAGCAATCCAACACACAAGCAAAAAAGCGAAGAAGCAAAAGACACAAATTAAAAAAGAGAATGGGAACGGAAAAAGAGGGCGAATAAAATGGTAAGGGTGAAGTGGGGGAGAGGAAAATGAGAGGCAAATGGAAAATAATGTAATGCGAAGGATAAGATTTGTGATGGGTACTTGGTATGTCTTGACTTGGCGCCAGAAATCCATCTTGCTATCTCTTGAGCACTGCGTTGGTTTTCCCTTGAAGAGGAAAGGGTGATGCAGTAAAGCGGCGTAAGTATTTCCCTTAGTTTTTGAGAACCAATGTATCAATCCAATAGGAGACCACGCGTGAGTCACCTCGTACCTACACAAACAAATAAGAACCTCGCAACCAACACGATAAAGGGGTTGTCAATCCCTTCACGGCCACTTGCAAGAGTGAGATCTGATAGAGATAATAATAATAAGATAAATATTTTTGGTATTTTTATGATATAGATTGAAAGTAAAGATTGCAAAATAAAATAGATTGGAAACTTGTATGATGGAGAATAGACCCGGGGGCCATAGGTTTCACTAGTGGCTTCTCTCAAGATAGCATAATTATTACGGTGGGTGAACAAATTACTGTCGAGCAATTGATAGAAAAGAGACTAATTACGAGAATATCTAGGTATGATCATGTATATAGGCATCACGCCCGTGACAAGTAGACGGACTCCTTCCTCCATCTACTACTATTACTCCACACATCAACCGCTATCCAGCATGCATCTAGAGTATTAAGTTCATAAGAACAGAGTAACGCCTTAAGCAAGATGACATGATGTAGAGGGATAAACTCATGCAATATGATATAAACCCCATCTTTTTATCCTCGATGCCAACAATACAATACGTGTTGTTTCCCTTTCTTTCACTGGGATCAAGCACTGCAAGATTGAACCCAAAGCTAAGCACTTCTCCCATTGCAAGAAAGATCAATCTAGTAGGCCAAACCAAACTGATAATTTGAAGAGACTTGCAAATATAAACCAATCATACATAAAAGAATTTAGAGAAGATTCAAATATTGTTCATAGATAGACTTGATCATAAACCCACAATTCATTGGATCTCGACAAACACACCGCAAAAGAAGATTACATCGAATAGATCTCCAAGAGAATCGAGGAGAACTTTGTATTGAGATCCAAAGAGAGAGAAGAAGCCATCTAGCTACTAGCTATGGACCCGAAGGTCTGAAGTAAACTACTCAAACATCATCGGAGGGGCCATGGAGTTGATGTAGAGGCCCTCCGTGATCAATGCCCCCTCCGGCGGAGCTCCGGAAAAGGCCCCAAGATGGGATCTCTTGGGTACAGAAGGTTGCGGTGGTGGAAATAGGGTTTCGTGGTGCTCCTGGATGTTCTCGGGGTATATGGATATATATAGGAGGATGAAGTAGGTCGGTGGAGCAACGAGGGGCCCACGAGGGTGGAGGGCACGCCCAGGGGGTAGGCGCGCCCCCTGCCTCATGGCCTCCTCGATTGTTTCTTGACGTCCACTCCAAGTCCCCTGGATCACGTTTGTTCCAAAAAATAATGCTCCCGAAGGTTTCATTCCGTTTGGACTCCCTTTGATATTCCTTTTCTGTGAAACACTGAAATAGGCAAAAAAACATCAATTTGGGCTGGGCCTCTGGTTAATAGGTTAGTCCAAAAAATAATATAAAAGTGTAAAATAAAGCCCATTAACATCCAAAACAGATAATATAATAGCATGGAACAATAAAAAATTATAGATACGTTGGAGACGTATCACATAACACCGGTATGACAGAAACTAGGGCAGCAAGAGTGGAACAAAACACCAGGCATAAGGCCGAGCCTTCCACCATTTACCAAGTATATAGATGCATTAATTAAAAATAAGAGATAATATTATATCCCAACATATCCATGTTCCAACCTGGAACAAACTTCAACTTCACCTGCAACTAGCAACGCTATAAGAGGGGCTAAGCAAAAGCGGTAACATAGCCAAACAACGGTTTGCTAGGAAGGTGGGTTAGAGGCTTGACATGGCAATATGGGAGGCATGATATAACAAGTGGTAGGTAGCGCGACAACGATAGAGCGAGCAACTAGCAAAAAGATAGAAGTGATTTCAAGGGTATGGTCATCTTGCCTGAAATCCTGCAAGGAAGAAGAACCGAGTCCATGAAGAAGACAAGCAGGCGTAGTTGAACGGATCCTTACAAACGCAACGTTACCGGAACTAACACGAAGAAGCAACACCGGAAAGGAGCAAACATCATGGTGAACAACCATCACATAAACATGGCATGATGCGCAACCAAGTATGATGCATGTCCGGTTTAATGAGGCATGGCATGGCAAAGTGCACAAACAATACTACAAATTAAGTGGAGCTCAATATGCAACGAGTTGCACATTGACGAAACCCCACATGACTTATTTAGTTCTCTCTCGGTTATGTATCCAACAATATTAAATGTTATTAAACATGGCAAGAGGTGAAGCATAATAAAAACTACCTTTCTAGGCAAGTTTAAATGAGGCCGGAACAACAAGCAACAAGTCGGGAAAAATCCTCATGTGCATATTTTAGGTTTGGTATTGTTCTTCCCTAAACCATATTTTAGAGTTGTTAAACATGCAAAGTAAGTACATCATGTTAAACTATGCATTTTTCTATCCCATTTACATATAAAGTTTATTAAATTTGGAGCTACGGTTATTTAGTTATGAAATAAATCATTTTAACATGGCATTAAGCAAAATAAACACAAACAGCAATTTAAACATTTTAAACATGGATGAAAGTTGGATATTATGAAACTAGATGAAATTCTAAGCATTTTACATATATAGATCATTTTAATCTGATGCATGGTTATTTAGTTTTTAAATGCATGAAGCTTAGGGTCCAAATTGTAAAACAGGTTTTTTTGAGGATAACAGAGAAATTCATCAGACGAAAAAAAACAAGCGGGCCAAAACTGAGGAGGACTGGGCCTCACCACACGGGCTCATCCCGGTGGAGAGGAAAGCCGGCAGGGGGTGCGCTGGGCCAAAGCCAGGCTAGCTGGACAGGATCTACGGCAGGCGAGGCAGGCCCATGCGAGCGAAATAAGGGAGGCTGATGCGGTCAACGGGGAGCGGATCGGGCAGGGACTGGTGCTCGAGATGAACTGGAGGGGCGCCGTCCTCGTCAGGAACCGATGAAGACGACGGCGAGAGGGACTCCGGCAGGCGACGACGCAGCTTCGGCGGCACAGCTTGGCGCGGTCGTTGGAGACAGACTTGGCGAGGCAGGGGCGTGCGACGGCTGGTCCACGCGAAAGCAGGGGAGGTCAACGCAGCCACGGGAAGGGGGCGACGCGGTGGAGCAGCAGGGCCGGCGACGATGCTGGGGCGTGGGAGGCCGCTTCCAGCGCGGACAAGGCGGAGGAAGGCGAGGCGCGGAGCTCCAGCTGTGCGTCCATGGTGATGCAGAGGACGGCGGCGTCGTCCTACTACTGCAGAGAGAGTGACGTGAGGAGAGAGGCCATGGCAGGGGCAAACGGAAGGAGGGGAAGGTGAGGAGGAAGGAAGGAAGATGAGAGGAGAAAGGCGCAATGGGGAACGGAGCTCATCTGCAGGTTCGGCAACTTAGCTTTCTGCCAAACGCGGGCGCGGGGCTCCGGGCGAGCACCTGCTCGGGAGAAGATCGAGGAGATTTGCGAGGTTGGGGATTGGGTGGATCGAGGAGATGATTGGCCCGCGCTGAAAGCGATGGATATTGTCGGGTCGGCTGGATTGGGAGGGACCCCGAGGAAAACGGAGTGGCGGTGGCGCACTGAAACAGAGGGAATTGGTCTAGGGTTTGTCCAAAATGGGTAGGGATTCATCTGCTATATATAGCAGGTGGGTTAGGTTAGGGGCTAATCCGGTCCCTCCAATCGTAATCGGACGATCGCGAATAAATAGGTTAGGGAGTCTAAAAAGAAAACAGGGATGTTTTTGGGATGTTTGGGGATGATCCGAATCCAACGGTGACGACTGCCCGGGTCGGGTCCGGGACAGCTTTCGGACGCGTGCGCGAGGAGGGCCACGGGTTGACGAGAGATGTTAGGTTGGGTCTGGCGGTAGGTAGTGGACTGTGTAGACGGTCTAGGGAGGAAAGAGAGGGAAAGCCTGCTCTTACTGAGGCGGTAGGTAGAAGCATGACATGAAATTCGATCTTCCCTCCATTATCAAGTGAATTGAGGGGTTAGATGCTATCACTGTACCATTTACTAGGCAGGAGATTGACCTAGTAATCAAAGAAATGCCTGCGGATAGGGCTCCGGGTCCTGATGGGTTTAATGGTGCATTTCTAAAATCTTGTTGGCACATAATTAAGGAAGATTTCTATGCTCTGTGTGATCAATTCTTTGGGGGTGGTCTCAACCTTGAGAGTACCAATGATGGTTTCATCACACTCATCCCCAAAATTGTTGCGCCCCAAGGAGTTAATGACTTTAGACCGATCACTCTGCTTAATTGTTGTCTTAAAGTCATCACAAAGCTTTTAGCCAACAGGTTACAAAAAATCATTCTCAAGATTATTCACCGTAACCAATACGGTTTCTTGGAAAAGAGGTCTATACAAGACTGCCTTGCTTGGGCTTTTGAGTACATATACCAATGCCAATTTTCCAAAAGCCAATAGTTCTGCTCAAGTTGGATTTTGCAAAAGCGTTTGATACCATTGACCATGATGCTATGCTGGAAATCATGAAACACATGGGTTTCAATGAAAAATGGCTGGGGTGGATCAAAACCATTTTCTCGTCTGCAAAGTCTTCTGTGCTCCTTAATGGAGTCCCGGGCAGGCGGTTTAATTGTGTTTGTGGAGTGCGCCAAGGTGATCCCCTGTCCCCCCCTAATCTTTGTCCTGGCAGCAGATTTATTGCAAGCTGCAATTAATGACTCATTCTGAAGAAATGATCTTCAACTGCCCTTTCATCGACCCAACCAGTCGGACTACCCGGTGATTCAATACACCGATGACACGATCATGCTACTCCCTGCGTGTCCGGACCAAGCTTCTCTTGTCAAACAAATCCTTACCGATTATGCCACTTCAATTGGTCTCAAGATTAATTTCCGCAAGTCAACTTTAGTGCCCATAAACTGTGATGCCTCCACTGCTCAGGATATTGCACAAATTTTTGGTTGCATGGTGGGCAAGTTACCTTTTACCTACCTTGGGTTGCCAATGGGTACTTCTAAACCTACTGTACAAGATCTCATGCCATTGGTCTGTGGAGTTCAACGGAGACTTTCCGCGATGCTGTCAATGATTTCCTATGGAGGGAAATTATCGCTCCTTAACTCGGTAATCACGTCTCTTATAATCTTTGCCCTTTGCACCCTCAAACTGCCACCAAAGATTATTGAGTTGTTGGATAAAATCAGAAGACAATGCCTATGGACCAAGAAAACTGATGAGGGGGAAAAATGTAACTCCCTAGCTTCTTGGCAAATGGTCTGCAGACCGAAAAAGTGTGGGGGCCTAGAGGTTCTGGACTTACAAACCCAAAGTGATGCTTTACTCATGAAATACCTGCACAAATTCTATAACCATTGGGATCTGCTGTGGGTTGACTTGATTTGGTCTACTTATTACAATAACAAAATCCCACACGCCTCAGACCCATGTGGATCATTCTGGTGGAAAGATGTGCTCAAACTCACACCTATCTATAGAGGCATCTCACAAGTGATCGTTCGTAAAGGAGATACTGTGCTTATGTGGAAAGACCTTTGGTTGGATGAGGTCCTTGCCGATACGCACCCCCGTGCTTTTTCTTATGCCAAACTTGAAGATATTTCTGTCAAGGATTTTCTTGGGTGTACAAATCTCAATGAAACCTTTCACCTACCACTATCCATGCAAGCACACAATGAGCTACGTCATATCCAGGAACTCACAGCGCATGTTGGCGATGATGAGGGCGAGGACATGGACTCCTGGATTTACGAGTGGGGCACTGAGATATACACCGCCAAAGGATATTACAACTTCTACTTCCGCGAGGCCACTGCACACATTAGCTACAAATGGCTCTGGAAATCCTCAGCCACAATGAAAATCAAAGTCTTTGGTTGGCTTCTTATCTCTGATCGCCTCAACACCAGAAACATGCTAAAGAGAAGACACTACAACATCGGGGACAATTATGGCTGCATTCTATGTGGCAGCACTGAGGAAGAAATGGTTGAACATATGATCTTTACTTGCCACTTCAGTTCAACCTGTTGGGACACCTTGAATATCCAATGGGCAACTAATGGAGATCGCCTAAACTGGATCAAGGAAGCCAAATCAAGATGGGACAACCAAATGTTTATGGAGATTTTTCTATATGCCTCCTGGAGTTTGTGGAAAGAACGGAATAACAAGCACTTTAGGAGAATTGACCCCACGATTGGCTCTTGGGCAAGGAGATTCAAAGAAGACCTCTCTCTACTCATACATAGAGCTAAAGAGAAACACAAGCAGTTCCTCTCAACTTTTATCCAGACCTTTGTCGTTCCATAGTCTACTACTTAATTAGGCTACATACTTTTACCCTTATTTTTATCATGGCTATGGATGTAAGGTTATGACCTTGTACAAATTTTTTTGATACTTTAATTCAATATATACAGTAGGAGCCTCTCCTACTGTTTTAGGTGTCAAAAAAAGAGAGGGAAAGCCTGGCAACAGTTTTCGGAGACCGAAAACGTCCGACAATTTGACCGACTATATTGTCGCTATAGTAATCCGTTGGGGTGTCAAACGGACTCCGAATGCGATGAAACTTGGCAGGCAGCCTACCGACAACATAACAATACCGCATGCCAACTTTCATCCCATTCCGAGAACATTTTCTGGCCACTTATAAAATAATATTTCGGACATGCCACGGGCGCGTGCGAGTGTGTCTGGGCTCAGAACGGACAATGGAGAGAACTGAGGGAAATCGGGACGAATGCAAGTTTGAAAACATGATGATGCAATGCACATGATGACATGGCAAAGATGCGACACGCAAGCAAATGACATGGCAACAACAGCGAATAACTGGAAGACACCTGGCGCATCGGTCTCGGGGCATTATAATTATGGAGTGGGCATTAGAGCTGTCAAGCTTTGGCCTCAAGTTTGAAAGTACTTCAACGATTAAGAGCCGAGCCTTGGTAGAGTTCATAGCAGAATGGACTCCGACGCCCGACGAAGAGATTCAAGAGACCGCCCTTCCCGGCAAGGAGACGTACCGCGATTGGATTATGTACTTTGATGGAGCTTTCTCACTGCAAGGTGCTGGTGCCGGTGTGCTACTTGTCGCACCCACCGGAGAGCGCCTCAAGTACGTGATCCAGATGCACTTTCCCCGGGGAAAATCAACAAACAACACGGCGGAGTACGAGGGATTTCTTGTCGGTCTCAGGATCGTGGCAGACCTTGGGATCAGGAAGCTCATCGTCAGAGGCGATTTGCAGCTTGTTGTCAAGCAAGTTAACAAGGATTACCAGAGCCTATTGATGGAAGCCTACGTGAAGGAAGTGAGGAAGTTGGAAGAACATTTTGACGGCCTACAAGCAGAGCATGTTCCTCGAGCGGAGAACAGCATTACCGATGACCTGTCGAAATGCGCTGCCCTCAAGTTGCCTATGGAACCAGGTACTTTTGTACTTCAGTTAATTCAGCCATCCGTTGAGCCATCAGTAGTCCAGAACAAGCGAAGGAGGACAAGCCCCGGCAAGTACCTTCCCTCCTAGCTCCTAGGAGCCACCGACAAGGAGGTTGTCGGGGTAACCCAAGCTTGCCGAGGGGCAACGACCTTCGGCAGGGCCTCAGGCCCTGACCGTAGAGATAGCTGCCCCTACGCCCGAAGATGGGCCTTTAGTCCTCGCCGTCGAGCCCCAGGCTCCGGCATGGGCGCAACACACCGTCTGTTTCCTCCAAACAGGGGAACTCCCTGAGGAAAGGAAGAAGCGGAAAGAGTAGCCCGTCGGTCCAACATGTACCGGTTTGTGGATAATACCCTATACAGAAGGAGGCCAAACGGTGTGAAGCTGAAGTGCATTCCTCAAGAGGACGGACTGGAGTTGTTGGAAGAGATACATGGAGGCGTATGTGGCCCCCACATAGGGTCGAGAGCCCTTGCCGGCAAGGCATTCCGGCAAGGTTTCTTCTGGCCCACAGCCCTCCAGGATGCAGCTGCACTAGTAACCAAGTGTGGAGCATGCCAGTTCCATTCAAAGAAGCTTCATCAGCCAGCTCAAGCCCTTCAAACAGTCCCTCTCTCCTGGCCATTTTCGGTCTGGGGGCTCGACATACTGGGCCCCTTCCCCCGCGCTGTCGGGGGCTTTGAGTACTTGTACGTTGCAATCGTCAAGTTCACAAAGTGGCCCAAAGTGGAAGCAGTGAGGAAGGTGACAGCACAGTCAGTTGTCAAGTTCTTCAAGGGGCTAGTCTGCCGTTTTGGTGTGCCGGACAGGGTCGTCACCGACAACGACACGTAGTTCACAAGCCACACCTTCATGCAATACAGCCAGGACCTCGGCAACAAGGTCTGTTTCGCTTCGGTGGCGCACCCATGGAGCAACGGCCAGGCGGAGAGGGAAAATGCTGAAGTACTGCAAGGCCTGAGGACAAAGACTTTCGACAGGCTGCACAAGTGTGGAAGGCGCTAGATTGGTGAGTTGTCGGCGGTTCTTTGGTCGATCAGAACGACGCCAAATCGAGCCACCGACCAGAAACCCTTTGCCCTGGTATATGGGGCAACAGCAGTTCTCCCCACGGAACTCACATACAGCTCACCTTGAGTGCTCGCTTATGATGAGCTCGAGCAAGAGTAGTAGTGGCAAGATGACGTGACGCTCCTTGAGGAAGATTGTCTTTGGGCGGCTGTGCGAGTTGCACGCTACCAGCAAGCCTTGCGCCGCTACCATAGCCGCAAGGTTCGTGCCTGAAGTTTTGAGGAGGGCGACCTTGTTCTTCGGCGCGTTCAGTCGGCCAAGAATTCCAACAAGTTGACGCCAAAGTGGGAAGGCCCTTATCGGGTAATGCGAGTCACCAGGCCTGGCACAGTCCGCCTAGAGACCGAAGATGGTATTCCAGTGAGCAACTCCTAAAACATCGAACATCTTCATAAGTTTTACCCATGAGGCACGGTTTCCGGGCCTCCCGGCAAACCACCTTTTGTACAAGCCTTGCCGACAAGGCATGTAACCCTTTGTACAGAGCCAGACGCAGACCCTGAGCATAAATGAATGAAGCGCTGGCGCCCTAAGTTTTAGCATGCATGCTAGGTTGAGTCTCTCTCTTTGTTAGGGTTGGTAGTGCTCAGCGGAAACTAACCCCTAGCATAGAGGTCGAGTGTGTGTCTTTTTGTCCTTTCTAGTCCTTTCTTTGGTTCGCAGGCTGCACGGGCCTTTTTGCCAAACCATTTAAGAGCAGGGAGACAGACCGACATCCTTGACCCCGGCAGCTTGCCGGGGGCTGCAGATTCAAGTATCCGACCACGGCAAGCCAAGGTTGCCGGGGGCTGCAGATTCAGATAAGTCTTTTATCTCCTGTTATGCATTTCCGTATGGGACTTGGATGTATGAGACTTCGTTTGTTCCCGGGCCACTGTGCTCCCCCTTTCCTACGCCCAAGAACTCTTCTTTGGGCCGGAACTTGGTTGTAATTGCGGTGACTAGGAAACAAACGAAGGGCCTAATCCTACTTCACCCCTGCCTCCGCCAAGAGCGTGAGTATGGTCGAGCTACGAAGTGGGAGGACGGCAAGGTCTGCCGCCGGGCAACAATGCTTATCTTAAGATAACAAGGACTCGTTCCTTGGTGTGAGCCTTGCTCACGCACAAAAGAACCCGGCAAGCCCCCTTTTTCATTAATACGTTGCGGACAAGTACAACTCATACGGAATGTAAAGATGAGCAAGGGGATTACAAGGTTTAAATCTGAAAAATGCTCGCAGGCTTAAAAAAAAGATAAGTGCCATGTAATCCCCATTCTTGCCCCTTTCTTCCCGGGTGCGGCAGGTGAAGGCAAAAAGGAAGCGGCGGGGAACGCGCCGATGGAGAGCTTGACGAGGAAGACCCTCGGCAGGGCGCGTGGCCGAGGGAGGAGGGCGGCGTGGTCAGTTGGAGTCGGAGTCGGCGTCCTCCCGCCTAACGCCCTCATCGCCACTGTCACTGTCCTCCTCGTCACTCCCGCTCGAGGAGGAGGTTTCTTCGTCAGTGGAGCTCTCCACGCAGCACCTTAGGCGAGTTCCCAAGTGCCCAAAAACCTTGACGGAGAGCAGGCCATTCTCCATCAATTTGAATTGGAGGACGAACCCCTCCGGCAGGCTATGGGCATGGGCAAAGGCTTTCTTCCCGCGATGGAGATACATGACATGAGGGACGGGAAAGTCGACATCGACCCGCATGCCGCCATTCCCGCAGCCCCTCATATGCAGCCTCAAGGCTTGTGGTGGGTCGAACTCCATCTCCCGAGCGAACGGAGTGGGGAGACGAAGGTGACCACGCACTGGCTTCTGCAGCGTGATGAAGAATTCGCGGGGCTGGTCTCCGACATGGCCCTCCATTGGGGGAAGAGCCGCTGGCGGAGGCACGGCCGGTGCGCCGTCCCGTCCTCCTCTTCCTCGAGCGCCACGGCGGCCTCGGCCTCGCGCCCTCTCTCTTCCTCTCGCGGCCGGCTCCGTCGCCACGAGCTCTTGGGGAGGGAGAGCACACTGTTGACGAGAGACTCTCGTCACTGCCATCGGAGCACCCGCGCGCCCTCTCGCCATAGCAAAGGGAAGGAAGGAGTCAAGATGGAAGGAGATGGATGTTGGAGGATTGAAGGGTGTCATCCCCCTCCCCTTCTTATAAAGGGACGGGGCTGGGGCTCAGCCACCCCACTTAACCAATCCGGCCACCAGGAGTGTAGGGAATCAGGACCGACTCGCTGCTCCAATCAGCGGCGACCCAGTTTCCCGCCTCGCCATTAAGGCCCATGCCCTCTGCGTCTGCCGCCTACCCTCCTTGGGGCATGGGGGACACATGGCGAGCAGGCCAGAATTGAGAAGACAAGTGAAGCGATTGTTTTCCACCCCGTGATCATGGGGCGCGGGCGCCTTGAAGGCCATGACCCGAGTCCACTTAGTAAATGAGCCACACCCCTACGTTTTCATCTTTTTATGGGGAAGGCGCGGGCCGCCTCTTTACCATTTACCACGATGTGACGCAAGCATGCCGCAACCGCCCCATGCACGACCCCCACGTCACGCATTCAACATGAGTCGTGGGGAAGCGCAACTGTCGACGTAGTTACTATGGTAAAACTCCGCCGCACGCGCACCCGCGCACCATTCTGGGCCTGTCCCAATAACGCTCCGCGCTTATATGTGACCCAGGCCCGGGGGCTCCTGTCGGTGTACAAAAGTAGGGGTCCTTTTTGTACCCCTTTACTTGTGCGCGGGCAGTCGCAACCACATGCCTGCGGGCGCGCTTGGCGGGACAGAAGACAAAGGGCATGCGAGGCCTAGATAGGAACCAAGAAACAAGACAACAACAAGGATCCTTGGCAAGGATGCCCATGAGGCCCCGACAAGGCTCCTGCCAAAGATACCCACGAGGCCCCGGCAAGACTCTTGCCGAGGGCGCCCACAAGGCCCTGACAAGACCCTTGCCGGGAAGATCAGCAAGACCGTGGCAAGGCCTTGCCGTCCCGTCACCACCTTAGCTAGCGGCTGACCCACCAACTAAACAGGTACCCACGTGGCAGTACGTGGCTCCCAAGCCAACTATTCAAGCACCTACGTGGTGGCATGCAGATCTTCGTGAAGACCCTGCCACCACGCCAGCTTAGCAGCCTGCCATCCTACATGGCAGTGCATGCCTCGTTGGCCTGGACGCGTGTCGGAGCAAGGCGAAGCGGCGACGGACAGGACGGGCTTCGCTGACGTCCCCGATAAATCAAGAGGACACCTAAGTAGCGCATTTAATGCGTTTTGTCCCGTGATGTCAGACGATAAACTCGACTACTGTACAACTTTACACCTCCTGTGTGCCACTGTGGCAGCCCCTTTGACTATAAAAGGAGGCCCGCAATGTACTGTGAGAGGATTCGGACTTTTTGGACCCTGCATGCTTTGTAGCTAGTCCAAGAACACCAGATATACACAAACCAACAGGAGTAGGGTATTACGCATCACTTGCGGCCTGAACCTGGATAAACTCCCCTGTGTTGATCTTCGAAACCTGCTCTTTTTACAGCCCCGCGCCCCAGCAACCATAGTAGGGATTCCCTGTGATCCCATAGGTGTCGTTCCTGAGCACCGACATCTTTGGCGCGCTAGGTAGGAGGCGCAAGCTATGAAAATCCGGTTTGGAAGTTAGCGCATTGACTTCATCATCACCATGGCCACCAAGAAAAGGGGATCACAACGATCGGGTCGTCCGGAGCCGGCCCGTCCGCGCCAGCGCGAGCAGGCGACCGGGTGGCCACGGATGGTGCCGAAGACGTAGCCCACGAGCATCCACGACATTCTGGATATAGCCCCGTTCCTTTTGTACTAATGCATACTTAGTTTAGTTCTGATGTAAGTCATGCGAGTACTTTGGATGAGTACTCATGGTTGCTTTGCTACGCCCTTTTCCTCTACACCATATTGCTACGATTAGATGACAGATCCCAGGAGCCAGATGCCACCACTGACGACTGTTACTACCCCGAGGGTGGCTACTACTACGTGGAGGCTGCCGCCGACCAAGAGTAGTTAGGAGGCTCCTAGGCAGGAGGCCTTGCCTTCTCGATCGCTGTTGATGTTTGTGCTAGCCTTCTTAAGGCAGACTTGTTTACCTTATGTCTGTACTCACACATTGTTGCTTCCGCTGACTTGTTTGTATTCGAGCTTATGTATTCGAGCCCTCGAGGCCCTGACTTGTAATATAAAGCTTATATGACTTTAATTTGTGTTTAGAGTTGTGTTGTGACATCTTCCCGTGAGTCTTTGATCTTGATCGTGTGCATTTGCGTTTATGGGTAGTGCACGATTAAGTCGGAGCGTCACAAGTTTCATCGTGTTTGAATTTTGTTTGGTACTGATTTTCTAAAACCCAAAACAAGCAAAAACATAAACTGGTACTGGGCACTAGGTTAATAGGTTAGTCAAAAAATGATATAAAATAGCATAAAATACATATAAAACATCCAAGATTGATAATAGGGTTTTTATCATTTATGCCACCAGTTGTGTCCCACTATTCAGTTTTGCCACTAGGAATTTCAACCGCTCAAAAATTCCATCGCCTCGTTAGACACATGCTCAAAAATGCCAATGGACACCATTATTGTGATCTCAAATCTCTTTTGTCATGTTATAATGACATAAATACCTATGGACCAGCATGCCAGCTATCCCTCTATGTCACTACAATAAAGTGTGGGGCCTACTTGATCCCAACAACGTTCTTATTTTCCTGTAAAATTATTCGCTTGGTTACTCCTGACAAATGGGGCCACACTTATCATTGTGAGATAGAGAGAACCGACATGTGAGTCTAGACTTATTTTTGTCATATAACATGGTCAATGGGTTGACATGAAAATAACAATGTCTAATGGCATATTTGAGCAAACATCTAACGAAACGATGGCATTTTTGAGCAAGCATCTCATGGATTGATGGCATTTTTGAGTAGTTGTAACTTCTAATGGAAAAACCGAGTAGTGAGACACAACTAGTGTCATAAATGATAAAAACCCTTGATAACATAATAGCATGAAACAATAAAATATATTATAAATACGTTGGAGACGTATCACAACTCGTCGTGCTTGTCCTCATCGAGAGAATGCTCTTTTTCAGCCCATTGCATATGATGATAGGTGAGTTATTCGTCTGTGTCAATCTACTCTAGTCTATACAAGCGGAGGCGCGCGGGGGCCAAGACCCTGTTCGGGTGCTTAAGGCGCCGAACAGGAGCTCGCCCCTTCCGAATTCGGGAATAGAGACGCGTGCTTTCAGAGCGGGCCTTTGAATATTTCAAGCCAATTCAGTGGACTTGATTCCTTATCCATCTAAACAGTGGAATTCGGGATATCCAATACCAATATCAAAATCTAGGCCCGAATATCAACACCCAAACAAAGTGTCAGAAATAGCCAACCTCTCCCGGCTGGAAAATCTTATTTGCCGCTCGTTGCGACAGTGGCTCCTCGTACTCTCTCCTTGCGCTACGTCCTTTTTATAGACTGGCCCATTCTATTTTTTCCACTGGTTTTGGGAAGGTTCTAGAACTTTCCATGAGCAAGTTTTATTTTTATTTTATTTTTGTATGTTCTTTTTTTAGTTTTTCACACTCTTTCCTTCTTTCCTTTTTATGTTCCCCCTTTTTCTTTTTAATTTTGCGAACATATTTCAAACCCACAAACGTTTCTTGAATTTGAGAGCAATTTCTACAATTCTTCAACATTTTTCACATTCACGAACATATTTTCCAAATTTGTGAACATTTTTAAAATTCATGAACATTTTTCGAGTTATCACAAGTTTTCAAAAATTCATAGAAAATTTTAATTTTCATCAACATTTCTACAGTTTTAGAATTCATGAATATTTTCTAAATTTGTGCAAATTTTTTGGAATTTATGGACATTTTTCCCGAATTTGAGAGCAAATTTTCAAATTCATGAACAGTTTTTACAAACTCGCAAACATTATTTTGAAAGTCGTCAATTCTTCAAATTCACGAACATGTTTCAAAATGCAAGAAATTTTTGAAGTCATGAACATTTTTCAAAGTCACGGAAATTTTCTGAAATTAGGAAATATTTTTTGAAATTAGTCAAAAATTATTTCCAATTCACGAACATTTTTTCAAAATTCAAAATTTATTTTAAAATTTTAAACTTTTTCGAAATCCCTAACTATTTGAAAGAAGACAAAGAAAAATAAAATAAAAAACAAAAATGACATGAAAAACAGGGGGCGTCTCGCCCTGCACGTGGGCCGGTTATAAAACGTGTGCGAGGGAGTGGGGGGGTGCGTGTATCCCCCTATTCAGCGCATAGGTGGCTGAATAGGAGCACCCCGTTGCGACACGTAGTATAAAGACACAGAGCGTGTGGCTGTCATGTGTCCCCCATTTTAGCAGATCGTGAATCCTGGTGTTTCTGGTTTTGTGTACTTTTCGGCGCAAATGTTATATCTCACTTGTACCGAGACTGACATATGTCTCGCCTAACCGGCTCACGTGTATGGACCAGCCCGTTAGCGTTGTCGCTCGCTCGCTTGTTTTTCCTCTGTCTTTTCTCCTTTCTCTCTCTTTTTTGGTTTACTTTTATTGTTTTTCTTTCTGTTTTCTTTTATTTTCTCCCTTTCATCATTTTTCTTTGTTTCTTTCACAATATTAATCAGATTTTTTTACTTTATTTCCTTTTCTATCTATTTTATTCTTTCTTATTTGGTTTTTGGTGGTTTTATTAGTCAGATGACCCTATACGACCACCCGGCACATACCACCCCAAAAATGGAATTTAGGTAACATTGTCTGGCAGTGTGAGGCACGCGTCCTCCAATGTAAGAGTGACATGCGACACACTAACATGCATATTTTTTTCTTTCTCCTTTATCTAAAACACATTTTTTTTCATTTTCCCATATAGAATAATTTTTAAGTACTCCCTGATATTTTTTAATTACACTATAATTATTTTTTAATAGAGATTATGTGTTATATATACATGACAAACATTTTCTGAATAAAGGAAGAACATTTTTAAATACATGATAAAGGTTTTTTTAAATATAAGATGAACATTTTTTACGCTGAACAACTTTAAACACACAATAGCTTTGTAAACATGTGATTTTTAAATACATGATAATACTTAAACATACATGATATAATTTCGTAATACACAATAAAAATAAGATGATGGATAATTTAATAACCGTGGTGAATCTTTTCCTAAATACACAAGGACATTTTAAGTATCCCGATGAACATTTTTTATCACACAATGAACAGAATGTAAGAATAAAATAATAAGGAAAATATAAAACAAAATACATGTGAACATTCTTAGTACATGATTTTTTTAATAATTTATAAATATGTGAACTTTGTTTTTTTAAATACAGGAATATTTTGTAAATACACGATGAACAAAATTCGAATACATGATGAAAAATATAAGGACAAAAATATTGAATAAAAATGAAACAAATCTCATGCGAACATTTTTTAAATACACGATGGGCATTTGAAGGAAAAAAATAGCGCGCTATACCAAAAAGCGCCGCCCCTTGAAATATGCTATTAGCATGTTATAGCACGCTACAGCGTTCAATTAGCCAGACATTGTACACTGATCAATTTAGTGCGACAATTCTCTACATGCTATAGCGTGCTATTTTTTTCGGTATTTTAATACACGGTGCTTTAACGCAAAGACTAGTTTTAACGTGTGCCACAATATTTTAAAATACACAATGAAGAATTATTTAGTATAATGACCAAAAATTAAGTAGCAGAAAACAAATTTAAAAAATAAAACAAGAAATAAATTGTTTTAATACAAGACAAACATTTTTCAATACATGATGAATTATCTTTAAATACTTGATGAATCTTTTTTTAATTACACAATAACTTTGTTCAAAATCGAATGAATATACTTATTGCAGAATGAACACAAAATGTACAACCATAAAAAGTATTAAAAATTGAATAATAACAATAAAGACAAAGTAAAATCGGGAACAAAAATAAAAAAAGTCCAACTTTTTTATTTAAAATATGAAACCGTAAATATAAAAGTTGAAAACTAATAGTAGAGAAAATGAAAATAGCACAAAAAAACCAAGAAAAAGAAACAAAATCCAGGCTAAAAGCCGCACGAACCACATCCCCATCTTTTCCGTCGAGCCTTGTCCACGATAGAAGCAACATGACATATATCTCGAAATGGGCGAGATACACCTTTGTGTCTATGTCGGGCTGATGAGTCGATGCGTCAGGTCGCGAGACGGTTCAGTTTGCTCTAAGGCTCCTCAGAAAACTACCAACGTTGGGCTAACTTTTTTTTTATGGGAAAGCCTTTACGGAATGGGTGTGCTAAAAATATTAGCAATAAAAACTGGAGGTGCATCCACCCATACGGAAGGGGTGTTTGCATAATCCCACTTAGCTAGCTCATGAGCAACGACATTTGATTATCTATTACAATGCTCAACAGTAACTTTCTCGAACTCTCGTGAGAAATCTCTACAATCATCTAAAATTGAAGCCGTCGCCATAGAATATCCCCATTTAGATGTATAGCACCAAGCGCAATAGATTTGTCCATCCTCACGAAGACATTGTGACACCCCATGCTTAATTTCGACCTTCTCCTTTTCCTTTTAGGGAAATCCGTCATGACTTGCTTTATTGATTGCGAAACCACTAAATAAGGGGCATCGATTGCAAATGTCACTCCCACATTTTCAAGTTGCGACAAATGGCACATTGAGAGTTTTCTTTTTTCGTAAATTCGTTTATTCAAAATATTTTATCTTTTAAATCGCGCGTCCAAATCACATCACTGTTGGATTTCTCGCTTCGAGATCTTCGAAACTAGATCCCATATTAATAGGTTTCAATGAACTTTTTCCCATGAAAAAATCAAAAGAAAAAACCCGAGCCGGAAGCACAATTTTTCCCATCCCCCTTCCCTTTTTGAGAGGCAAAATTGTGCCTATCGCGGAAGAAAAAACACGTTTTTCTTTTTCCGTGAGGCGCAGGCACACAACTGTGCCTCCCTCAGAAGAAAAAAAAAATCATGTTTTTTCTTTCCGTGAGGCGCATCTGTGCCTCTCACGGAAGCAAACATGTGCCTCTACAAGAAGCAAACCTATGCCTCTCACAGATAAAAAAATGTTTTCCCCACACAATATTTTTTGTCTAAAACCTAGGAAAAACCGAAAAGCCAAAGAAGAAGAAGAAAAAAAAAATCTAAAACCCGAAAAGTCATGTAGAAAAATAAAATCCCCAGAAAACGACTAGCGCGCGACATGTGTCGGCTGCTGAAAGCACACCAAGTGAGGTGCGCTCAGCCCACCAAAGATGACCTTTGATGAGCTCCCGCAAGGGATGCCACTTAATTAGTCTCGATTGATTGGCAAAAATAGTTATGCAGTTTGCCAAACAATCGTCAACTTTCCCTCAACTAGCTAGAGTATGTGCCACAATATTATTCTCGCTAGCACCCAGCTTAAAAATTACATGATCAAAACTGCGAGCCAAGGAAAAATTACAGGATCAATGCTACTCTTCTATATGGTTGTTGCTGGCCTGCCGAGTTGCCTCCACCTTGCATCCACGTCGACAGCTTCCATGCAGTCATTGTTAATGATCATTTTGTTGCAGCCCGCCTAGCCAGCTAGGAGTAAACCATCGCGAAGGGCCCGAACTCCTTCCGTCAAGGCGGCGGAGACATAATCTATACCACGTGAGCTAGCTGCTATTAAGCCGACATGCTCGTCACGAAGAAGGGGACCCGTAGCTCATGTGCCCTTGTCAACATAAAGTGCAACATTTATATTTAGTTTCAGATAACCTTCTCATATATTTTTGATAGAAAATAGACTTTATTCCTCACATAATATATAAGTTATTTACAATAAAAGGAGAAATAAAGTCCTTCATAGAACTATCCAAAAATCCCGAAGATCTAATGGTAATGGAATTTTTAGCTAGGCTATCTGCTAACTCATTTGCTTCAAGAAAACAATGCACAAATAGATAACCTTTTTGTTACCCCTCAAAAGATAACCTTCTCTCTCCGCAAAAAAGAAGAAGAAAAAAAGAAACCTTCCCATGCCTTCTGCCAACCATGTCATCGTACACACGTTGTTGTTTCGAGCTTCCCTTTTTTTATTGAAACCCTTTTAGTGGAGAAACAGTTTCATCTAGGTCATGGATCCTCCGAGAACAAATAACACTGTGTGTCAAGACAAAACATTAACCTCATATATTGCAAGAGAGCGAGTTCGTGAACGAGGATAAAATATCGGACGCTGCTCGCCAGCACCCGTTGGCTCGTTTGTTGGACTGGGCGCACACCCATAAAAAGGTAAGGGAGACAGCCCTCTGCCAGCTGTCGTACCAGAAAAGGCAAGCGGGAGTTCTCCTCCCCGCACATGGCCGGACAGAAGGGATAACCTGCTATCCACCCCTTCCAACCAACCACGTGGCGGGTCGGTCCTACGCTAGCCCTTGGGGGGCGCCTCCTTCATCCTCCTTTTTCTCTCCAACCTCACGCGGCTGCTCCCTTCTTCCTCCTCAGAGGGAAGCCATTGTTTACCCCTAGATCTGGAACTCCATGCTTCCAGCAGGGGATTGACCACAGCCCAGCAACTTCTGCAGATTGTCTCCTCCTCCTCCCCTCCCCTCTGATTGGAGATCTGCAAGCCAACAAATCATGCAGGGTAAGAGTAATCATCCTCCTCTCTTAGTGGTAAAACTGTAGGGTAAAAAAGCATGGATTTCTGCACATTGGAAAACCAAATTTCCTGCAGATTGTATTTGAGGTTTGATTGGGGTCCAAAAAAAGTTGATTTTTGTTCTGTCAATTTTCTTGAAAAAGATGTAAGCAATTTCCTACAAGTCTGTACCCCTGTACATGGGCAAGTTCCTACAAGTAGGCAGGAAAATCAAGTTTGTACCTCCTGTACATTGGCAAGTTCCTGCAAGTAGGCAGGCAAATCAAATTTGAACCCCTGTACATGGGCAAGTTCCTACAAGTAGGCAGGCAAAACAAGGTTGAACCCCTGTACATGGGCAAGTCCCTACAAGCAGGCAGGCAAAACTGGTTTCCCACTATGTTCATATAGATGAATTTTCCTAAATAAATTGAGTTATCAGGCATGCAGCTTTTCATATTTTTGAGTCTAAAAACACTTGATTATTTTTGTAGGCAAGTTCTATTAAAACATCAGGCAATTACTGTGTTGCATTGCAAAAAAACAGGGGACAAAAATTCACAAAGAAGGATACTGGAGGGGGAAAAAGGATATATAGATAGAAGAAGTACCTAATAAATTGCCTTCTTTTAGACTTGTTTTGACCTTCATATCCCTACAAATTCAAAAAAAATGGTGCTTAGGCTCTGTAGAACTTGTATACAAAGCAAAAGTTTTTGGGTAGGTGGGGGAATGATGTAGTCACCTGATAAAATGAGATGTTTGCTTCTGTATATTTACACACAAAAAATGCAAAAAGAGAAAGTGGTAGTAATTTGCTGATCCTTTGCAAAATTAGTAGACATTAGGCAAGTAAACATGTATACACTAGTGGTAGTAGAGGTTTTTGCAAACTGAAACATGATGTGACAACACGAGATACGTCAAAACACATGAGTCTGAGTTGCGTATCACAGATGTAACGCACTACACATTGTTGTTTAGAGAAAAAAAATAGAAAAAAATCCACAGTTCATCTACTCCTTGATAAAATCCACATTGGCCTGGAGATTCTTTTTTGCAGCTGTAGCTTGAGCACGGAGTGAAGAATTCAGAAAAACATGTCTTTACTTCTTCTCAATTCCTGTTAAAGAACAAGGATAAAAATCAAAAACTCATAGAACAGACACAAAAAATGAAGATAAAAATGAAATTCAAGGAAACTAAAGCAACCCCGAAAAAATGACCATTTCGAGTGTTTTCGTAGATTGGTGTCACACATTTTTGCATCTAGAGTTGCCTTTCATTTTTTGTTCTTATTTTCCCTGGAAATCAGTGTCATTGTTGTTTCTTTTCTCCCCAGGTTTGAAAGATGATTGACTTAAACGAATTGCCTGATGACACTAATTCTGAAATGCGTTTTACGGGTGGCATTGGAGTTGAAGACCCCATGTACTGTATGCAGTCTGTTGCCCAGCCCCCTGCTAGAGAATACAATGAAGTTGTAGGAGAATCTCCTAATCCCATGAGCACTCAGTAAGCTCCTGCTGCACCTGAAGAAGCTATGCAGACAGAAGGTGATACTTTTGATGACACCACCACAATGGAGAAACAGGTGGAACTATTGGACAGGGAGTTGTGAGAAATGACAATGATGATGAAGCTTGGTCACAACCAAAAGAGCCTTTCATAGGAATGAGGTTGGATACTCTCGAGGGTGCAAAAGAAAATTATAATGCCTATGCTCTCCGACTTGGGTTTTCAATCAAGATGAACACTTCTAGGAAATCAACGAAATCTGGTTTGTTGGAAAAGCAACAATTTGTTTGCAACAAATTCCGAAAACCCAAAGTTGATGACGGAGGTGCAAAAACTGCCCCAGTCCTAGATGTGATTGAAGATTTTAATGGAGATGCCGATGAAGGTGAGGATGATGAGATTGTCTTCCTTGATGATGAGTGTAAAAAGAAGAAGAAATCTAAGAGAAGAAAGCGAGACACAATAGTCCAAACAGGGTGCAGAGCAAGAATGGTTGTGAAGTTAATGGACAGTCGGTGGGAGGTGATTTTCTTTGTTCGTGAACACAATCATGCATTGGTTGACAAACCATCACTAACTAAGTACCTCCTATCACATCAAGGGATTCCTCCAGAAGAAAAACTATTCCTGAAGAATCTTCATAACTGTAATTTGACCAAAGGTCCGTGTCCACATTCTACCCAAAAAAACTCTGTTTTCTTGTGGGAATTTTTTCATAAAGTTGCCTGTTATTATTTTGCAAGTTGCTTGTACTTAGTTCTTGTTTTTGCCAACTAATCTGGTATCACAGGGGAAACCTTTTGTGGTTTCTACAGAATTGCTTGCAATTAAGTAGGCAAGCTTTGTGGTCCTCTGAAAAAATAATTTGCACGGAGTTGCCTTTTGGCTCATGCAAGTTGCTTGTTCTGCTTAAGCAAGTTGCTTGTTCAGAAAAGGATGGCAACTTCTGCGTCCTTGATGCACATAAGTTGCTCCACCACGCAAAAAATAAGTTCAGCTTTCTCTGGGAAAACAAATCGATTCATTGTGTGCCAGGGGGGTATGACTTGCCTGTATCTATGGAAACTATATGAGTTAGAAAAGAAAAAGATGGGCAACTTCTGTGTCCTTGATGCACATAAGTTGCCCCCACCATGCAAAATATAGTCGAGCTTCTGTGGAAAAAAGAAAATTGATTCATTGGTTTGTGTTGGTTTGCTGTTGTTCTGTTTTCCAATAACTGTGTTGCTTGTTTTCTTTCATATCCTAACTATGTTTCTGCATGCGATTTGTGCAGGTCGTATGATGTAAATTATGTCTGAATTTTATGGGACAGAACTAATTGTTCCTTATACAACTAAAGCAATATCAAATCTTAAATTGAGCTTGAACAAGGCAGCTACTGGTGAAGGAGATATGATAGAGACAGTAGCCTACTTCAAGGAGCAAGAGAAAATAGATCCTGATTTTTTTCTACAAGGTCAAGTATGATGAGGAGGACAGGGTTATGAACATTTTCTGGGTTGATGGACCAGCACGGAAGGCGTACGCTGAGGCTTATCATGATTGCATTTCCTTCGACACGACATACATGACAAACATGTACAACATGCCTTTTGCACCGTTCATTGGTATCAACCGGCACGGGCAGTCATTCATGTTGGGGTGTGGATTTGTTAGGCAAGAATTGGAGACGGGCTTTGATTGGTTGTTTGGGAGTTTCCTTGAAGCAATGCATGGACTGGCCCCTAACAACATCATAACTGACCAAGACATTGCGATGGCTGAATCTATTAAGAACATCTTCCCTACAAGTGTGCATCAGCGTTGTCATTGGCACATCATGAAGAAAGCTCAAGAGAAACTTGGGGCACTGTTGGGTAGGAACCCTGGTTTGTCAAAGGATTTCAACGAGTGTGTTGACTTCATCTTCACACCCGAAGAATTTGAGGCAAAATAGGCTGCTCTAATGGCAAAATATCAGGCTGCTATTGGTACACACTTTGACAAACTCTATGAGTACCGGACAACATGGGTGCCGTGCTACTTCAAGCACAGATTCTTCCCTTTCCTGCAGTCAACACAGCGAAGCGAGGGCTTCAATGCTGTCCTCAAGCGGTATGTGAACCCGCACGACTCGATGCTAAACTTTGTGAAACAATATCAGAAGATTCAAACTCATGTGCTTGCTAGGGAGGGTGCACAAGATTATAGGACAGGCCACTTAGAGACTGAAATGTGGTCACATTTCCCCATTGAAAAGCAAGCATATGAAGCCTACACTAGAGACTTGTACCGTAAGTTCCGTGAGGAGTTCGAGATGATTGGGAGGTACAATGTACGCCCCTGTGGTGCACATTTGTATGTGCTTGAACCTAACAGAGAATGGGTTGCTAAATATGGGTCCAGACACTATTATGTAACAGCAGAAATTGATGCAGGCAATTACACATGTGAATGCTGCAAGATGGACAGAAATGGTATCCTTTGCTGCCATATCTTGAAGGTTTTCACCCACCTCAGAGTTGATGAGATACCAGCGCAATACATCATTCGCAGGTGGACTCCACTAGCAGTGCCTAATGCACCCCCTGTTGTGGAAGCAGCAGAAGCAGAAATGCCGCCAGCATCGAAGAGGCAAGTTCGCACACCAACTTGCAGATGGATTTTTCAAGCTTGGCCAAAGTTGCCTGTGCATCCGATGCTGTTGCGGAAATTCTGAAGAGGCATATGCGTGGAGCTCGGACGGAGATTGGACACCTAAATTTATCTAAGAAGAAAAAAGCAGCAGTCCCTACACATGCAGATTGCAACAATTCTGGGCCGTCTACTAGTGGTCCACCAACATTTGGGGGCCGTGCGCAGCCTCCTGGTAGGCATCCAGAAGCAGTTGTGCCACCAGCAGGTGTTGCTGTGCCGCCAGCAGAGGGGAGGGGTGTGCACTCAACTTCAACTACTGCACCAAGTCCTAGATCTGCTCGTACTTCAACGCACTCAATTCATCAGCCCATGCACAAAAGTCCTGAACATGCTCAACCCATCCCTAGAGACCCCCCAAAATCTACGACGAAAGGAAGAGCAAAGTCTAAACGACTTCAATCAGCACTTGAGCTACACCCGAAGCGAAAAAACAAATGCAGCCTTTGTGGATCTGTTGAACACACTGCAGGACAATGTGAGGCAAGGTTGGTTTGATAGGCACAAATGCAAGCAAGTTTTGGGAAAAAAAGAAATGAAGTTGTTGAAAACAAGAATAAAGAGGGGGGGCTACGAGCAAAAATATGAGCTGTTTTTGTAATTCTGGTTCATGATATGAATATCATGAGTTGACTTTGTATCGTAGTTTTTTTTGCGCAACTCTATGTCATTTCTCCCTGAGCTTGAACCCTTTTGAGTAATTCGTACGCATTGTTGTTTGCTTTCACATATGTTAATTGCCTGGTTCCTCAGGTGTTAGTTGCCTAGTTTTAAATCTTTTTTCCGTAGTTGTGTGCTACCAGAATTTGTTAGTTCGTTGGTTTGCACGTGCTAGTCGCCTTATTGTTTCCTATTCAAAATGTTGTTTCACAAAAAAAAATTAATTACCAAACTTGAGAATAGAAAGAAAAACTTACCTATGGCAACTTCAGAATATCCTTCCATAGAGCTTTGTTGTGGACACTTGAAACCCATGTGTTGGTGAGTTGCTTCCGAATGTTCGGTATGTCATCTGGTTCATACTTGGGTACAACCCTTGCATCCCATTTGCTTGTATTGGTCAGCCCGTAGATCCCGCAATCAACGCTTTTATACCACACACAAAGAAGAAGCAAAAACAACATGTGTGGGGGTTAGCCTATCTTCGTGCATGAGACTGGATTTACAAAGTATGAAAACCAGAAAGGACTTTTAGGCAACTTGTGTGTGTTCTGGGCACACAAGTTGCCTCACACAGAAGTTGCCTCCCCCCACCCACCCCTTTTCTGCTTTCTGAGGCACTTTACATGTGCTCTGGGCACACAAGTTGGCTAAACATGTAGGCAACTTAAATGTGTTCTGGGCTCACAAGTTGCCTCACATGTAGGCACCTATACGTGCGGTCTGAGCACAGAAGTTGCCTCCCCCCACCCACCCACCCCTTTCCTGATTTTGAGGGCAACATGTTAGAGATGTACAAGAAGGAGAAGGGAGTTGGGGCAATTTATGTGTGCTCTGGGCACACAAGTTGGCTAAACATGTAGGCAACTTAAATGTGTTCTGGGCACACAAGTTGCCTCACACGTAGGCACCTATACATGCGGTCTGGGCACAGAAGTTGCCTCCCCCCACCCACCCACTCCTTTCCTGATTTTGTGGGCAACATGTTAGAGATGTACAAGAAAGAGAAGGGAGTTGGGGCAATTTATGTGTGCTCTTGGCACATAAGTTGGCTAAACATGTAGGCAATTTAAATGTGTTCTGGGCACACAAGTTGCCTCACACGTAGGCACCTATACGTGCGGTCTGGGGACAGAAGTTGCCTCCCCCCACCCACCCCCCCTTTCCTGATTTTGAGGGCAACATGTTAGAGATGTACAAGAAGGAGAAGGGAGTTGGGGCAATTTATGTGTGCTCTGGGCACACAAGTTGCCTCCCACCCCTCCCACCCACCCGCCCCAATCAGGTAGGTTTTTGGGGGGTTTTAGGCAACTTGTGTGTGGGTTAGCCTATCTTCGTGCATGAGACTGGATTTACAAAGTATGAAAACCAGAAAGGACTTTTAGGCAACTTGTGTGTGTTCTGGGCACACAAGTTGCCTCACAAATAGACTTTTAGGCAACTTGTGTGTGTCCTGGGCACACAAGTTGCCTCACACAGAAGTTGCCTCCCCCCACCCACCCCTTTTCTGCTTTTGAGGGCAACATGTTAGAGGGGAGGGGGGGTACAAGAAGGAGAAGGGAGTTGGGGCACTTTATGTGTGCTCTGGGCACACAAGTTTCCTCCCACAAACCCGCCCAATCAGATAAAGTTTTTAGGGTGTTAGGCAATTTGTGTGTGTTCTGGGCACACAAGTTGCCTAAACATGTAGGCAACTTAAAATGTGATCTAGACACACAAGTTGCCTCACCCACCCATCTTTTTTGCTTGCTTACTCGTCGGGAAACATTAAACGAAGGGGGAAAAGCAACAAAAAAGTACACACACAAAAAGAAAGAAAACATGACTTTGCTTACTCATTATTTTGCTTGGGAACGTCGATGTTTACAAGACTGAAGTCATCCAGCACAATGTGGGACTTGTGGTAGTGGTGGTCCCACATGGTACGGATAGTTGCTGCTATTTTCCTTGCATTAGTGTCCAAATCTACATCATCGAGCGTCCTCCAGGAGTCAAGCACCTCAAATCTTCGGTCTTTTATATTCAGATTAAAGGCCCAATAATGGTTCGAAGTTTTCTTCTTTGCTGGATTAAGGTTCTCCAATATAGGAAACATAATCTGTTTTTGTTGCACAAAAAAAAGTTAACGAAAAAATCGAACAAATGCCTTATCAAAATGTACAAAAAAATGGACTCCCTTCATTTGCAAGCAACTTGTGTCTCCAAAAAGTAAGTGAACACATATATAACTTGGGATATATTTTGTGTAGACATCAAGAAAATGACTCACCATGTCTTTTCGGTCCAAATGGTTAGACTTGTTGAATCTGCCATTCATTTCTTATGTGTTCCATTCCATCTATTGTAACCTGATCTAAAAAAGAGAAAGGAAAACCATCAACACATGATGACCTATATTGCGCAGAAGAAAGAAGAAAAAAAATGCAAAAAATACATATAAATAGAAAAGCTTGAAGGCAAAACTTTTACCGAGAATCAAAGAGGCATGACGACCTTCTTTGAGTCCGCGGGCAAATTCAGCATTATTGACTCGATGCCAACTTCGAACACGTGCGAAAGAACGACACCCTCAACCTTCATTGAGTCTGCAAGTTCCCTCAGGGTGACATCATATCCATTGTAATCAATGATTTTTGGGCCGGAAACAGAAAAAAAGCAAGGCGATTAAAAATGAACAAGCAAAAAAGTAACCCAAACGCATTAAGATCCCTGGAGCAAACATTGGCCAATGCTATGATTAGACAAGTTTGGTACCTGATGTCTGTATCTTTTGATTCATCTGCACTGATCCTTGCATGCAAAATCATTGAAGCGTATAAACGGTTTGCTTCAGGTTTGCAATGGAACTCTTTCTTGTTCCCAGGAATCATGAATGGTGATCTCAGGCATGGAGGCAGCTTGATGAGCCTCCTCTCATGTTGAAATGTGACTGGCTCGCCTGAACTACTACTACTACTGTAATACTTGCTGCCCGAACATAAATATGTTTCAGTCATACCTTGGGTGTCTTTAATAGGTGTGTGCAAGTTATTTGGTGACAAGCTACTGACGTCTTGCCCACCAATTGATTCTTTTCGCCTTCGCTCTGCTGCTGCACATGCTTCTTCTATAGCATCCCAATCATCATCTTCTATATTAATAACTTCATTCACATAATCTTCATCAAGAAATGGTTGTTTCAAACTCGTATTCACATCATCTTCGTTGCGGATTTGTTGTTCCGAACTCATTGTCCATGCAGATTGACTGCTAGTATTGGTTGCTTCTTTATGACTTGGAATAAGATCATCTAAGATAATCCCAAAGTTGGGTGCTGGACAGTATTCGTCCCATATCCCTTTCAACTTTTGCTTGGGGGGGGGGGTCATCAACTGGCTCTTCACATGTGTTTGCTGCTGGAAGGTTGATTTCTTTATTGGTTGGAACAACACATCTTGCTAATATCTCATCTATGTTTAGTGTGTCATTGGAGTGCTCCTGGTGTGTCTCCAGTGGACAGTTTTCCTTATTTGCATCCTTTGTAGGAGGTCTGATGAATTTGGAGCTCATCGCAGGCACCTTGGTATCAACCTTGGGCGACTCTGGTACTGGAACTGGTTGTTTCATGTCGGTGTTTGGATTCCCAACAACTTGCTAGCTCCCTGTAGGTAGCATGAGATTAGTCTTGAGCAAATTTGCGACTGACTTGGATGGTTTGAGATGAGTTGTAGGCTGTCTATCAAGTTGGGGGCTTGTTACATGTAACTTGGCATCCTTGGTGATCATCTCAGGGCAGCTCCCTTGACTAATTGTAGTGAATGGTTGTCTAAGAAAAGGTAGTACTGGTACATGTAGCTTGGCATCAGTCTATGGCAAGTTTTCAAGTGGACTTGCCTGCCTCACTGCATTATTTGTCTGACTCGTGAAATTTGGCAATGTTGCAGCCAGCTTGCTGTCATTGTGCCTCAGCTTGCCAGGGGGCTTGGGATCATTCTGTACAAAGGTTGCATGTGAGCTTGCTTCTCTAAAATCAGTAAATGGTGGGCATGTGTTTTTTGGACAGGCTGCAGGCAAATTGAGATCAACTTTGGGCAACTTTGCACAAAAACTTGCTTGCTTGTTAACTCCCATACAAGTTGCCCCAACTTTCAGCTCACTTGCTCCATCTTTTAGCTCACTTGCTCCCTTGGTTTTATCATTCGGTTCCTTCTTAAGCTTTTCATTAGCTAATCCTTGCTTACATGTGGTGCCTAAGGGCCGCACTGTTCCCTTTTCTCTAAAAATTGGAGCGTCAGCAATTGGTGCTTCAGTTGTTCTTCGTACTGCCTTAGCTCCCATACAAGTTGCCCCAACTTTCACCTCACTTGCTCCATCTTTCAGCTTGACTCGGTTAACTTTTTCAGTTTGTTGTTTATGCTTGAGTGATGAAACAAGCTGCCTAGTTTCATGTCTTGGCTCGAATGCTCCAGCTTCAATTGGCGCCAAGTTGAATGATACCCTCTTTTTCTTCCTTGGTGGTAGTGGGGGCATATGCCTTTTTGGTTCTTCTTTTCTTTTTGCTATCGGGGCGTGGAATCCACAAATTTCTTCCATAAGCTCCTCCTGTGTGTGTAGTGGGCATAACTCTTCCATGTTGAAAGTGCATGCCATTTGCATGTTCTCGTCCTCCAGAATGCTTTGGAATATCATGTTGCTATATGAAGCAGGTGTTCGTCCGTCATAAACTTTCGGCAGATCAAGCTTCTCGCCTTCTAGCGGTTTCCATTGCTTGTTGAACTCCATCATAACAATGTCTATAAGAGATATACTTTTTGGGTCATCTGCCCCTTTTGCTTTGCTGCCATGCTCTTGACTGAAGAAGTCTGTAGAGCAATCGCCTTCGTTGGTGCTACCTGAACTTGCTGCCGGCTCATCTTCTGCAGAATTACCGCCCGGGGTACCTGCTCCGGTGTTGTGACCTCCACCCCTGTCCTCATCGTCTTCGTCATTCCCTTTCCTATTACCCCCTCTCTTTTCACTTGTTTGGTCATTGTCCTTGTCCCGATCGTCCCGATCATCATCTTCATTCGGTTGTTCTTGATCATCCTTCTCCGTTCCAGCCTTTTCAGATCCCTCCTCACTGTGCACCTCTTCAGTGGGGTGGCTTCCATTACCTCCATCTGAGCTGGTCTCACCGTCCCCCTTCCCCTGATCGTCATCAGCATGTTTTTTATCACCCGCTCCCTGGTCCTCCTCCAGATCATCATCTTCTTCAACTGTATTGGTGTTAGTATTTCCTGTTTGTGGGTCCTCATCATGTTCGCTGCGACCTGAGTCATCATTGTCCGATTCGGTTTCGCTGTCTTCAGCCGGTTCGTCCTCATCACTCTCGCTATCAGACTCGTATGACTCTTCATCCTCGGTAGAGCTGTGCTCAATCACTTTTGGGATGGATTTCCCCTTCTTACTGCCCCTTTGAGACGTTGCCCACATTGTACAGCGTGCATCTATGCTTGTCGTTGCTTCGCCGTCATCAAGCTTGCCTACTCCAACTACCAGCTTCCCAACAGCATGTGACATTTCAGTGCACATCTCATGAACCATCTCTGTCAGCCTCTTTTGTTTCTACACAAGGCACGAAAACACAAGTAGGTCATTGGAAAAACAATGATGTCACAAAATTTGAAATGAAAAAAAAGACTTTCCTGACAAGATGTATAGTTTGCATACTTACAGTTTTGTTGTAGCTTTGTGGGAGCATGGCTGCAACAAATTTTGTGATGTGATCCATGCTGCCAAACAAGCTGTCTTTTGCGCATCGGGAAAATTCTGTCTTGAGTTGCAACAGAAGCATGTTTTGTAAAAAAAACAGAAAAGTGTCCGCGACTATACGGGGGAGGGGTGTGATAAATGTAGTTGGCTTGATAGAAAACTAACAACACAGAGACAGTTACTGATGATTCTAGCATCGTCTGCCTGATTTTTGAATCACAAAAACTAACTTCACACCCCATATCTCGATATGGCTAGGGAGAAGGATGAATAACAATAAGTTTCCCTTTGGTGCTATAAAAAATAGAAACATAAATTGGGGCAACTTATGTGTATGTGGGGCACATAACTTGCCTGCCTGGCTATCTCTTTTTGCCTGCTAGAAAAAACACTAAAACAAACAGAAACAAGTGGGAGTTGCTGGTGTTTGTACCATCAATTGCCAGAACTCAAGTTATGGGAGTTGTCATGAAAACATGGAAATTCTAGTGGTTTGTAGGTTGTGAGTACAAAATAAAATAGAAAGTGTCTGTGACTGTATGGGGGAAAGGGTAAAAACAACACCTAAAAAAAGGTTTGATTCAGCTAGTTTTCGAATAAATGTAGTTGGTTTGATAGAAAACTAACAACACAGAGACAGTGGCCGGTGTTTCTAGCATCATTTTTCCTGATTTTTTAATCACAAGCTAACATCACACCCATGTGTGGATATGACTAGGAAGAGGGATGAAGAACAGTAAGTTTCCCTTGGTGCTATAAAAAATAGAAACACAAATTGGGGCAACTTATGTGTATGTGGGGCACATAACTTGCCTGTCTGGCAACCTATTTTTGCCTGCTGGAAAAACCCTAAACAACAGAAAACAAGTGGGAGTCGCTAGTGTTTGTACCATCAATTGCCGGAACATAACGTAAATTTGCAAACACTCATAAAAAGGAGACCAAAAAAATAGACACCCCTCCTCTCCTTATCCAATTAACGGCAACTTCATTAGTGTCTATTTGAAAAAGGTTGTTTGTCATGCTATCATGCTATTCCTTTATGTTTAGCAGAGGGGAAAACTTACACGCAACTTTCCATACACGCCTGGCCCTTTCTTGTCTTTCTTCATGACTTTGGTTATGAGATCATCATTCCAAATGGCCGCCCTGGGCAGCGTGCTAGGAATTGGCTCATCTACCTCCAATGAATCAAGGTATAGTATCTGCATTGTTTTGGATTAAATAAGCATCAAATTTCATTCCCATAGTGTATTTGAATTAGGAAAAAAAAGAATGAACAAACAAAAAATTGTTAAATATTGTATTTGTACTTACTACTAGGTGGAAGACATAGCAGCAAACCGCTTTTTTCTTCTCCCCAAACCCCATGAATGCTAGCCTTAGTTGATCAACAACAAAGTCGCATATCTTCGAGTCTTTGATGACATTTGTGTTCAAGATAGCGGGGAAACACCTTGGCAAAATGCTCAAGCTTGTTGTTGGAGCAAGGAAACAAGAAAAGGCAACTGCCAGCCAAGCACGGAGAAAATCATCATCAGCAGCCCTGTTCATATTTTCAATCATTTTGCACCACGATGTCAGCGTAGGAGAGTTTTTTCCCTCAATATTGTAGATGCTGTTGAATTCCCTTATGACATCGGGATTCATTTCGAAGCAGACTTTCCTCCCTTTGTTTGGCAAGCCCCATATCCTGTGAACACTTTCTGCATCAACTGAGATCTTGCCCCTGTCAGGTATAACTATTTGAGACATCTCTGGGTCATAGTGTTTCATGATCCACTGACTGAGATCCCCTGGCATGCTAGTGGCTTTTATATCCAACAAGCCACCAAACTCTATGTCTCTGATAACAATCTTTTGGTCATCAACAAGGTCCTTGTTTAACTTGAAAAGCCTTGCAGGTGATGACCTGTTCCTGGGACCCTAAGAAAGGTTGTATAGATATGAAATTACCTTGAATAGTTCAATATGAAAAACGGCATAAAAAATGCAACAAGAAAATGACTTGTGCGTGGGTTCGGCACATGAGTTGCCCCCCCTCACCTCTGGGTGTGTGCTATGCTAGGGGAAACATGATCCAGAGACAGGTGGGGGGGGCAACTTATGTGTGGGTTGGGCACATGAGTTGCCTCACCCCCTCCTTTTTTTTGCCTATTAAAACATGATTATAATCCATTTTTTGTGTGGGTTGGCACATAAGCAACCATTATATGGCAAACAGGAAAAGAACATCGCATCTGCTTTTGGGACATAAAAAACTTTTTGATTAAGGGATTTGAAGTGTAGTTTACAAGGATTCAATAATACCTCAGTGTCAGCAACTTTACGACGCTTCTTCTTTGGTTGTTGCTCTCGAGAAACATCCCCCTCATTCACACCTTCGAATGGAGCATCCTCATTACTGCTGGTGCTAGGAGGCCGCTTCCCTCGGTTTACTACACGCTTTTGCCGCTTCCGCTCGTAAACAATTGTTCGGTTAATAGCTTGCTCTTCTGATACAGGTGCCTGCCAAAAAAGCAAGAAAGATAAACACTAAGATGCGCTTATGAAAAAAAGGGGTAGAGCGAGGTATGGGGGGTGGGGTGGGGCCCGGTTAAACCTCCACTCGGACTTCAGATGCAGGAGATGGGACCCTATCGTGCTGCGACGATGTTGACTCCAGTTGATCACGCTTTTTGCTTGATGGACCAGCCATGTTTGCCTGAAAAAAATAACAGAAAATTAGCAAAGGATTAAACTCTTCACATGTCGCAATGCTCATTTCAGCATCGTATTTGTTTTCTGTAAAAACCTACATGAAAATTGAACGCCAATAAGGGACAAAAAAGACTACTAACAATTAGCATAAGCACGTCCCACAGCCTACCTGATAGCAAACATTTTTTGGTAGCAGGCAAGTTTGGGTAGCAGGCAAGTTCCTGACACCAAAAACTTGCCCAAACCCAAACCTGCCCAAGACTTGCCTGCTACACAAAGGACTAGTGGATAAATAAACTTGCCTGACGTTTTTACCTAACTTTCCTGATAGTGAACATCAACTTGCGTGGTACCTAATAAAAACACGGACTCCTACCCGAACCAACAACACAGGGCCAAACTTTCCTGACGTTTGGCATAAACTTGCCTGCTGGAAAAAAAAGTCGAGGAAAATTCCTCCGCAATCTGCAGCGGGGGCACGCACACCTCCAAAACCTATTTTCGACCACGAAAATCGCACTAACCAGCCGTGGGGGCGAACATACATCCATGGATGCCTAGAACTAGCGCGAAGTGAAAAACGCTGGCCAGGTCAGAAAAACGCATGACGAATCCCTAGTAAAACTCCGCGCCACCAGCAACGGAGAGATCCAAAGCGGGATTTACCTTCACGTCGATGAACCGCCTCCTTCCTTCGCCACCGCCCGCACAGAACAACTCCCGTCTCGCTTCGTCTCCTTCGTCGTAACTACCGCTCTACGCGGCCCGCCGATCTCGCTTGCGAGAGCAGCTCCCCCAACGGCCGACGAGCCGCGCGGGAGAGCAACTCGAAGCGCCGACCACCCCGCGACGCCTAACCACTCCCGAGAGCACCGATTTGAACTGCGGCGAGGCGGATTTGGGCAGGCGCGTCGTCGATTTCGTCAATTTGGGCGAGGAGGAAGGAGGAAGGAGAAACCGCCCACACCACCTAATGGGGGGAGAGTGCCGTTACGAGAGGTGGAGAAGACACAGGTAATGGCGGGCCCCACCACGCGCGACGTCTCGTACCAGCCAGGTTCCACCTGGCCGCGATCGCATGCGATCGCGATGCATCCGACGGCTCTCGCAGGGTGTGCTCGTTTCAGTCAAATAGCACGCGTGCAGTTTTTAGAATTTGGGAAATATCCGAGTATTCCTGTACCAGAATGACAAATTGCCAGCAGAGCGTATGTAGTCCAACGGTTAGGATAATTGCCTTCCAAGCAATAGACCGGGAGTAATAGACCCGGGTTCGACTCCCCGCAGACGCAGTTATTTTTCTACTTCTCTGTGATGTTCGTTTTTTTTTGCTTGCTCTAAGTCGTCAGATTGTACGCCCTATCAAAAGTATCGCCACACCACCAGCAAAACACCAGTGTCCACTGACCAAACCTTCCATCAAACATCTGGTTGACGATGAACTGCTGCTGGAAAAGAGCAGGCACGGGAGAGCGAGAGTCCCTTTCTCTCATCCCCGTTGCCGGCCGGCGGGCTGTTAGGAGAATGGGCACGCCACCGCTCGCTTCGCCCTGCTCGCAAGCAATTAATTCCTCGGCAAATCTGGTCAAGCAAGCTGCTACCAGGGCGATCAACCAGCCGTTGCTACGATCTACGGGTGAGGAACCTTGGTGATCTTGGGAAAGCGATGCTTGATTTGACGTTTCGTTAGACTGGAAAGGGTCCTCTAGTTTCCGATGAGCTCGGATCTGGTTTAATCGAGCGGTGTCAATCCGTCAATGGCACGTGCTAGCTAGCTCGCTTGGTTTACACTACACCCCGTATATATTTCGTGCTAGTCGCGAAGAAAATCCTTCTCAGGACACATCAGATTTTTAACTTTTGGGATATTTTATGTGACATCACCTGTGGTTCAACAGGAATTAATCTCGGATTAGTCTATGTGCTAGTACTACTAGACGATGAGGTGGGGTGGTGCGCATTTACAACTGGAGTACTAGCACGGAGTGTCAGTGTGTATGCAACACTGCTAAAGTCAAATTGGAAAACATATTATTATCAGTGAGATGTGTCCCAGTGTAGACTATCCGTGGAAAGAAAGGTCCGCGTGAGATAAGGCTAACTGAAGCTCACCATCACGTCGACAATCCTCGTTGATTTGAGAGGCAAATCTCGCTCTCACTCGTTGTAATGATTGCCTGCCGGTGAGACCGAAGCACACCACGGGCACGCACCCCAATTCCACGACGAAACTGCCCATCCAAGTGCAGTGCATGCAGGGAGTGTCTCACACAGCCGGACGTGTGAACGCCGAAAGATTCACAAAGCATGTGTCGTCCGCTACCTGGGCAATTAAGCAAGCAACAACAACTGCCTTACTTTTTCTTCTGCGACGAAACTGCGCACATCAGCCGCCGGTTACCGACACGGCGTGCAAAGCTAGACTCGCTGGAACAAGTGACCCGATCAAGCAGCAACACGAGAGAAGGTACGTACCAGTTGCCTCGTTAGGCCATCTTCAACTCCGACCCTCAAACTGTTTATATATGTTAGCCGGTTTGAATGTACTTTTTAATACAAAACAAAGACAAAGATGAAGGGCTTTGCCAGAATCCGGACAACGGACACGTAGGACTCCGGCATCCCGGCCCATCCAAAACCCGTCTCGGTCTCATTTTCTTCCAATCCGGCCCTGCTCCCTCCTTGTTTTGCATCCGCACCCTCCTTCTCCGACGCATCGCCGTACCACTCCGGCCAGCACACACGCATTGCCGCACCTTCGCAACCAGCACCGACGCGCCTGCTCGCCTTTTACGACAGCGTCGTCCACCCAGGACACGTCCGTAGGCAGTACACTCCACCCCTTGTCGACATCGTCCATGGCAGTCACCACACCCGGTAGATGTTCGGTCAAACTGCGCACATCAGCAGCCGGTTACCAACACGGCGTGCAAAGCTAGACTCGCTAGAACAAGCGACCTGATCAAGCATCAACACGAGGGAAGGTACGTACCAGTGGCTTCTAGCACATCTTCAATGCCGACCCTTAAATCGCATGCATATGTTCGGATCATATTGTCGTGCGTGTTATGTCATCCAACACGGGGTTGTATCGGTCCGATGATCGGTCCTGACGCACTTTTCCCTGTAAAACAGAGACAAAGGTGGAGGGCTTTGCCAGACTCCAAACAGCAGACGCATAGGACTCCGACACCCCGGCTCATCCAAAACCCCCTCCCGGTCCTATTTTTTTCCCAATCCAGCCCTTCTCCCCCTCTTGCTTTACATCTGCACCCTCCTCCTCCGACGTCAGTGTTGTACCTCTCCGACTAGCACATAGGCATTGGCACCTCCGCAAACAGCACCGATGCGCCAGCTCGCCTTTTACGATGGCGCCGTCCACCCAGGACGCGTCCGTAGGCAGGTAAACTCAACCCTCTGTCGACGTCGTCCATGGCGGTCACCACACCCGATAGGTGTATAGTCAAATGCCATTCAGCTTATCTTTCGAACGCCATGTCGTTTTCTTAGAGTACAGAGGATGGCGGGGTACTCTACCATGGAAGATGAGTTGTTGTGCGATCCGTGATTGGACGTATCCGCGAGTTTCGTAGGCAGGAGCAAAGGGGGGACCTTCTTGCAGCAAGTGCATGAGTAGTTTCACGCGCGAAAGCACATTGCATCCTACGACATGCACATCAGCCATGATCACAATGTGAGGTCATTATCGTATCGATGGTATGCCATCTAGACCTCCATCTCCAAGTTTTGTGGCATGTTTGATATACTGGAGGCAAGGTGGCCATTGCGCGCGGCAGAGGATGAGATCGTAAATGTTGCTTCTTCTTGCTCAACTTATTGATTGATTGATTCATTCATTCAATATTGCTCTACATATTATGTAGCCCGCACGCGTTGTCGTGATGTACCACGGGATGGAGGGACGGCCATTTATGCACATGCACTGTTGGATGAAGCTGAATGGGCAGTATGTGTGGGACGACAGGAACCATTATTCTCATTGAATTTGAACTATTGTTGTACTAGAGTTATTTGCATGCTATGTATGGATGATTTGTACTATTTTCTATCCAAACTATTATGAAATCCACCGTGCTTGCACGAATTTCGTCCGGTTAGTTGAAACACGACTTGAAATGTATGCAGGCAGCGTTGGAGGGCCGGCTCCCGCATCAGAGTCCGCAGACTGGTCCCCTGTCCGTGGACGGATGTCGGAGCGAATTTCCTCCTGCATCCGTTTGCGGACAGGGGGGACCATTCCACGGACACAGATGCGGTGCCGACCATCCAAAGCTATTCGCAGGTGTCCGGCTACATTTCAAATGAATTTTAGTGAAAATGAACAGATTTGATTAAAACTCAAACAAACTGGATGATATTCATTTAACTAGGATAATTTTTACATAAAACCGGACGATATATCGATCGACACACCGGGTTGCATCTGTCTCACTGGCGGCGCTCCCTGCCGATGTACTCCTGTGCCATTACGGTGCTCCTAGACGATGAACAGTTGCCGCTGCTGAGGTAGTGGCGAATGCGAGCACGCTCCTTCGCGGCGATCGCATGGGGCACGGGCGGTGGCGAGAGGCGCTCCTCCTTGACACGGCGGGGCGGCCGAGAGCGCGGCTCTCCCTTCACGCATTGGGGCGATGGAGAGAGTCACTCCTCCTTGATGCGCCTGGGCGACAGAGCTCCTCCTTGACGTGTCGGGGCAGCACCGAGATGGCTACTCCTTCAGGCGGCGTCTGATTTGGACGCCGCGGTTGCGCGGCGGAGAGCATGGAGGAGACGCGGGCTCTAGTTTCACAGGAAGGAGGGTCCCCAGTGGCACAACCGGGCAGTTTAGGTGGAGGACGGAGCGACGGTGCATCAAATCCATCTATTGTTCGTACTCGTCGTCCGTGGGGACGTACATCGTGCCCTTCCTCACTGGTGCCGAGTGCTACGCCGGCGGCTGGTCCTCCTCGTCGCCGGAGGAGATGATGATGCCCGCCTTCATCGAGGAGCCGCCCGCCGATGAGGACGACGACCGCAGAGTTCGAGGGCGCCGCCGCCAAGATCCGACGGAGCTTGTCCCAGAGCCACCGTTTGCCAGCGCCGAGGCCCATGACTTGCCCATCGCCCGAGTTTTCGAGGAAGAGGGGAGGGGAGGAGGATGACGTGTAGAGTGATGCAGTGCAATGTGGACGACGTCGTAGCACGGCTTATAAAGCCTCGGCCAAGCCATGCAAAAGGACGGTCAGCTACTTCAATGCGGCACAATAGCCGGAGTTAGTTTCTCTAGAAGTTGCGTCTGCATTCAAGTGGTGACTCCCGAGAGGTCACGTGGGTAAGAGCCGCCCTCTAGTCCGGTCACATCATGCGACATCAATGTCGGCGTCTGCGTGCTCTGGGCCGAAATTTATGCGGCACGGAAGCGGCGCGTGCATCGGAAGGGAAGCGCGGGATAGGCGGGTGGTTTGTTGGCTGGGCCATGGTTGCCAGACGCCGATGTGGCAGTGGTCCAAACGCTCGCAAAGCCCCTAGTTTGTCTCCAGTTTCTCTCCAGTTTGTGGGAAAAGTGTGTCTGAACCACCGAACAGACCGATACAGGCCGCCTTGGATGGCACAACGCGGTCCGGACGTATGCAGATGGTTTCAGGGTCAGCATTCACTAGAACCAACTTGCTCTTATGTGCTTTGTGCTAGAGCTAATTCACCAACACGTATCATCAACGTACTTACCCAACCTATAAACCATGTGGATTTTAATTCTACAATATGGAATATAACACACACACTCTTAACTAACTATTTTTTCTAGAATGGAGGCATAAGCATTGCCTCATCCATTAATTAAAGAGAGGAGAAAAGAGTTTGTTGGATATGACCATTTGGAGTACTCCTTCTCATGTGAGGGGCGACTGTGTGGTGTCGCCGACGAGAGGGGTGCTTACCGCTGTAGCTCTGGCCTCTAGCAAAACCCTAGCAGGGGCATGGAGTGGGGCAGGTGGGCCGTCCCATTGGGGGATGCTTATGGGCTCTTGCCGCCTCTGGTGAGGACGTGGCCGAGTTCACGGTGTCGGAGGAGCCCGCTGTAGGAGCGATGGAAGGGAGCCAGGAGGCTTGTTGTGCTCTTGTAGGTGGCAGCCTGCTCCCGGGAGACCGCCATCGCTGGTGTGGATGTGCCGCTTAGGATGCATTATTAGGTCCCCGAGGTGCCGCTCGTCGGGGTGGGCGAGATCCAGAGAGGTGGGGCGGATCCACTGCATTCCTGCTCGTAGAGGGGTTGGAAGTGACCTTGCTAGCATCTGTAAGTTTTCTCGCAAGGATTCGGGATGACGCTTTTGGTGGCGGCAACGCGGACCAAGGTGGTAGTTGGGAGTATCTGCGACATCACAAATCGAGCTTGGCGGCCAAGTTGTGTGCAACAATGGTCCAGGCTTCTGGCCCTGCCCTCCCTTTGATGCCTAGGGATTCCAAGCCTCTCCAAGGGCCCTATCTCATTCCCTCATCTTCCATGGTCCTTGTCGCCGCCTAAGGCCTTGTTTGGCACAAGAGGTTTTCAAGCCCCAAAGAGGCTTGGGATTTTGGGGGATTTGGTGCATCCCTCCCCTTCAATCCCCTACATTCCCTCTCATCCCCAACCCTAGTATTCCCTTGCACATAAAATTTTGTTTGGCTAGAATTCCCTACATTCCCTCCCAACCCCAGCGTCCACATCCCCTTGCGTGTACAACGTAATAAAAATGTAATTTTTATCACAACAACACAACAATCTGGTTCAACTGCACCATCATTTTCCATGGCTTGAGTCGAATAAAAAAAGAATTTTGTTACTCTTATCACAATAATTCATACTGGTAGTGGTTCATCACAAAAATTCATCATGGAGCAGTTCATAAAAAAATTGATCAACACTTGAGTGGCAAGAACACCCAAAATCATGTTACTCTAATCATTTGCTCGCCTTCGTCTTACACTCTTGGAAGCATGTTTCTTCCTCGACTAAGAAAAATGACGGTGGTGTGAGGGGACATTCAAAGCATACATCAAACATTCAAGCAGAACCATGAATATTTTGATATGGACATGTACGAAAAGAAGTACAAAAAACTATAGTTACTTGTTGATTGCCAAACAGTATGGTTTGGTTTCTTCATGTTTTATTTGCATTTTATTCAAATAACTATGCCGACAAAGCATTCATTCACAATAAACATGTATGTTCTAAGCTAATCAGGAATAGGGGGGTTGAACAACTTTGCTGGTGGCCATATGGTACCGGTAAAATAGACCACATCACATATGCAAAGGTTGTTAGCTAGGCTCCTTCTCTGGACCAAAGCACCGCAAAGCAGAAAAGTGCTTGTGTGACTGAAACAGAGGAAGAACAGAGTGTATGCAGTCAACTAGTACACCAATACCACTGAAGCTTATCATTTAACGAAGGACTCAAGCCGTTTACAAACCTACTTTTCCAGCCAAAAGCATAATAGAAACCTAGATATAAGAACTACAACTACTCAGACTAGCTACTAGTAGCTGGCAAGTAAATGTGCTAACTATTTCTAACATGTACGTGAGCTGACCATGCAAATAGAGAAACAAAGCTCTAGCATCAGGTCACATAAATATCTCACATAAAGTACTAGCACTGGAAACTCACAACTTCAAATTTGTATGTACTGATCATATACACTCTGCGAATAGAGAAAGGCTGACAGAAATGGATCATTTTTCTCATAAAAACATGACTCGCAACATGGACTGATTGCTCCAAGTAAATCAATGATTAAACTGTTGACAAAGTACATATTCCCAGTGTGTACAAAATAAACATATGGACATGGGTACTCTAGTTCCAGAACCATATCAAGCAATATTGACTGAAGTTTGTATGATTATCCAGAATTGTTAACAAAGTTACTACTAGACTTGAATGTAGAAGAACTAGACCAAGCAACTCAAGTTCCAGAACCATATCAAGTAATATTCAAGAACCAGACCAAGCAAGCAAAAACATTATGAACTAGATCAAAATATAGACTGAAGTTGGTATGATTATCTACTCAAGTTCCAAGAAAGTTTACCTCTTCTAGGCAGGCAAGTCATCAATTTCGCTCTGAAGCCACTCGACTGCACTCGCTTCATCCTCGGAAGAGGAAGTGATGAAGGTTTCATGGTTCTCAACATTTTTAACACCTTTTATATGCATTGGCTGTCATGGCATGTGATGCCTTCCATCTTGCGCACTAGAGAAATGCACTTGCTGATGGAGAATTCTTGTCCATGTGCTAATCCAGCACTCTCTTTTGTCAGAAGGGAGACTTCATCCTCCGCTTGTTTCTTCTTTATATTCATTTACTGCTGCATCACTTCCACCATCGCATCTCCAGTCTTCTTTGGCTTCTTTGCCTCCTTCCGAGGCTTTGTTTTTGCAACAACATCAGCAACATGAACCCTCTTTACACTGACTTGTTCATCACTTCCTCTAGGATCAGCACATCGGCAACCCCCTTTTCACCAACTCTAGAAGTAGCAACAACATCCCCTTCCTCCAGGATCTGCAATTCATCAACATTTACCTGTTCTACCTCCTCTTCTTCAGCGTCATCTTCCACTTATGTAATATCTGGTACATGTGATGGCCCAGCTTGTTGTGATGGTTCAAAAGATATGAAATTATAAGTACCTTCAGTTGTATGGCCTACACAAAGCACACGATTTAGTTTTTTATTAAGCATCGAATTCAGAAAGAAACAACGTGCTTGAGAAAAAATATTTATGAAAACATAGTGGGGATCTTTTTCTATTCAAATTAAGCTTACCATCGCATAAGTCTCCTAGCCTGTCATATAGGGGGAAAGGTCCTCTCCTGAATTTTCCATGTCTATAAACAAGAGTGAAATAATTAATACGAGAATAATACTAACTTCAAGCATGGAGCTGGTTGCAATGTTGGTAAAATAACTTACCGTGATCATATTTTTCCAAAGGTTTGCATCAACAATTATGGTGCATCTGACATCATCCCAACTAACGTTGCGTTGTCTTCGAGCCTCTTTTAGTGCCATGTAGTCCCTTTTGATTTGTTTCTTCTTCTCCTGAATCTCATCCTTTGTAAAGTTCACTCCATTCCTACCATTGAATAACTTGACCGTTTGGTTCCATGTTTCACTTCCTCAACCATTATCACCTCTATATTAGGGATCATCATGCTCATGAAGCAAATCTACCAAGGACTTCTCAAGTCCTTGGTTCCATTGGGCCCCTGGCTTGTCTACACAAGCGCAAGTATTAGAGAAGTGCAGTGAAAAATATATGTTTCAAGAAATACAAGTTGAGATGAATGTAACATGGAAAATGCCTTTTGGTGAAGCAACCCTTTTCATTGCCTTTGGTGAAGTTTTTTTGCTAACATTTCCTTTGCATCAAGTTGAATTTAGGAGAACCTTTAGCATACATATCTTACATGGCGAACATGCAAAATAACAAAGAAATCGTTATTACAAATATTCATAACAAAGATGATGAACATAACAAAGAATCTTACATCACAGAAATATTCATAACAAATATGATAAACATAACAAAGAGTTCACTATTACATGATGAACATAACAAAAGATTTCATAACAACATGAATAACATAACAAAAAAGTTTATTACTACAACTTACTAGCTAATCATGTTGGAAATCATCCCACATCCTCCTAGCAATTTTGTTCCTCAAGTTGTCGTCTGGAATGCTAGTCTCTTGGTGGTACTGTGTTGGTGATCATCGTCGCCCGGAAGGTCAACAAAATAAGTGGGAGGTATGTTATTGGGTTGATTACCAAGCCAATTTTGATCGCCATTATACATCTTGATGATATATGAAAGATTGTCGTTGCTGCTAGGATCTTGATTTGGTTTTCTATTAGATGGAGTGTACCAATGCAAAGAATTTGGAAACACTACTTAAGAACTCCTAGGGCCCTTTCCACATGGTTGCGTACAATGGTATGTCAAAGATTGAATAGCTCCTTGTAGTTCTATGGTGAATGCCGCCCATGCCCAGAGTCCTAGAGGTGATACTGGACACCCCGACACGGTGGAAGGAAAGACGTGGTACTTTGATGATCCACACGTATCAGGGATCAATTGTAGCCTTTTCAATAAGTAAGAGTGTTGAACCCAACGAGGAGCAGAAGGAAATGACAAGTGGTTTTCAGCAAGGTAATGTCTGCAAGTGCTAAAATTGTAAGTAACGGAGTAGTTTGATAGCAAGGTAATTTGTAATGAGCAAGTAATGATAGTAGTAGCAAAAGTGTAGCAAGGTAGCCCGATCCTTTCGAGGCAAAGGACAGGCCAGAACGGTCTCTTATAATAAGCAAAGCGTTCTTAAGGGTGCATGGGAATTTCATCTAGTCACTTTCATCATGTTGATTCAATTCGTGTTCGCTACTTTGATAATTTGATATGTGGGTGGACCGGTGCTTAGGTGCTGTTCTTAATTGAACAAACTTCCTACTTATGATTAACCCCCTCGCAAGCATTTTCAACTACGAGAAAAGTATTAAGAATAAATTCTAACCATAGCATTAAACTTTTGGATCCAATCGGCCCCTTACGGAATAGCGCATAAACTAGGGTTTAAACTTCTGTCACTCTCACAACCCATCATCTACTAACTACTCCACAATGCATTCCCTTAGGCCCAAATATGGTGAAGTGTCATGCAGCCGATGTTGACATGACACCACTAAGGGAATCACAACATACATACTATCAAAATATCGAACACATATCAAGTTCGCATGATTACTTGCAACATGATTTCTCCCATGACCTCAAGAACAAAAGTAACTACTCACAAGTGATAAAAATTCTCAATATCATAGGGGTATTAAATATCATAATGGATCTAAACATATAATCTTCCACCAAATAAACCATATAGTAATCAACTACACGATGTAATCAGCACTACTAGTCACCCACAAGCACCAATCTATAGTTCCGGTACAAAGATTGAACACAAGAGATGAACTAGGGTTTGAGAGGAGATGGTTGAATATGTTGATGGAGATTGCCCTCCCCAAGATGGGAGAGTTGTTGGTGATGATGATGACGATGATTTCTCCCTCCGGGGGGGGGGGGGAGTTCCCCTAACAAAATTGCTCTGCCGTAGGGCAAAAGTGCTCCTGCCCAAGTTCCGCCTCGAGACGATGGCGCTCCATCCTGATAGTCCTCCCCTTATTTTTCTAGGTCAAAATGACTTATATACCAGAAGATGGGAACCGGAGGTGGGCCGAGGGGAGCACAACCCACCAGGGCGCGCTTGGGCTCCCTGGCGCGCCCAGGTGGGTTGTGCCCACCTGGTGGGCCCCCTCTTGTACTTATTGACTCCAATATTTCTCATATATTCCATAAAAAATCCCTATGAAGTTTCAGCTTATTTGGAGTTGTGCAGAATAGGTGGCCTGATGGAGCTTTTCCAGGTCCATATTTCCAGCTGCCGGAATTCTCCCTCTTTATGTGTACCTTGCATATTATGAGATAAAAGGCATTAGAGTTACTCCAAAAAGCATTATTATGCATAAAAACATCATAAATAACAGTAGGAAAACATGATGCAAAATGGATGTATCAACTCCCCCAAGCTTAGATCTCGCTTGTCCTCAAGCGAAAACCGAAATCGAAAAACATGTCCACATGCTTAGAGAGAGAGGTGTCGTTAAAAACAAAATACGGACATAGAAGCATCATGTGAATTATTATAACAGCAACAAACTTTAACATAAATTTTTTATCATAGACTTCTCATGAATAAGTAACAATTCATCACACTATCAAAGTATAAGGCATAAACTCTATTAGAAACCAACAAACTATGTTCTCAACCAACTTTGCAACTACAATTCATCATCTTTTCAGGAAGGGTCATGTATCGGAGCCTTTAGGCAAGTACACATACTCAACCATCATATAGTCTTCTATGATTGCTAACACTCACAGCATATACACGAGCAAAGCGTTTCAACTAGACACATAGAAAGATAGGGGCTTATAGTTTCGCCTCCCAAAGTAACCTCGAGGGTGATGTCAACAATAATAACTCATGCTACCCATTTTCAACTGGACATATGTGCCTAGAAGTTTCCTCACCACATGATGCCTGCCAAGGGAGAGAAATAAAAAAAGGAATAGAAAGAAAAACTTTGACTCTTGCATAAAAGTAGAAGATAATCCCTTCGTCGAGGGAAGCAGAGGTTGCCATGCGCTTATTTGTTTGTATGCTCAACCCCTTAGTGCAAAAGAATGTCACGTTATATTGCCCCTTGTGATATCAACCTTTATTATGCATTTTGTTGCTTTTATTCTTTGCTATCACAAGTCCGTACAATGCTCAACCTTCTCTTACATTAAATGATCTTACACTTTTAGTAGCAATTTTTATTGCCTTATTGGACCGATGACAACTTACTTGAATGATCTGACTCAATCCTTAGGTAGGTATGGTGGACAATTGAAAATAAGATTTGGGTTTAAGGGTTTTTGGATGCACAAGTAGTATCTCTACTTAGTGTGGAGTTTTTGGCTAGTAAAGATGGGGGGCAAACACCACATGTTGAAGGATCTATGACAATATAACTTCTATGTGAATATGAACAAATATAAATCATTACGTTGTCTTCCTTGTCTAATGTCAACAATTTTGGCATATACTATTTTGATGGGGGCTGACAATCACAATCACAAAAGATTTCCAACGTCAACATCAACAATTTTGGCATATAGTATTTTGCTAGCAAAGATTTCATTTATATGTGAATCTTCTCTTCCCTTATTAATTCTTTCATGAGTTGCATCATTGACCAATGCTATGTTTGTCAATCTCCAATTAAATTTTCTACTTATACTTTTCCTTATGTGGTGTCATCACCTACCATAAGATTAGCATATGATCTTTTTCATTTATTTCCTTTCTTTTTATTGGAACATGAAAGTAAAGAAAGCAAAAACTCAAACTAAACTTTATCATATATCTCGCACACGATTACAAGGATAGATCACTAAGCATACTCTCGAAAAGAAAGAGTCAAACTAAAATTTTATTCATCTAAAGCAAAGGATAACTATGGATCAAACTAAGATAAGTAAAGGCAAAAGATAGTGGTGGTGATACGATACCAGGGAACCTCCCCCAAGCTTGGCGGAAGCCAAGGGGAATGCCCATACCCGATACTCAGTTTTCTTTTGGTGATGAAGAAGGCGGTGGTGATGAAGTAGAGGGTTTGTCCTTCTTCCTCAGCTTACTCTTGAGGATGGAATTTTCCTCCTTCAATTCACCGATCTCCTGCTCAAGCTCCAGTACCTTTTTGCATAAATCTTTCTTATTTTCCTGCAAAAGGCGGAAGGGTATAAACTGAACCTTAGGCCTCTTTGCCTTGTTGGGGAGGCTTGACTTCTTGAATTCCACATGCATGTTCCCAGGTTGAGGCAACGGGGTTTCTTCCTCATATGAGCTCATCTCCTCCTTCTCCCTAGGATAATAGTATTCCTCTTCCTCTGAGGTCCAGCCATAATGCTCCACATCCCCATAGGACTTGGGGCTTGCGACAAAATCAGCAACATAGCTCTCACCCTCAGAGTCTTGGGATGACATATTTTCAGATCTATCAGGAAAACAGCAAGATAAGAAAGCAGAAGATTTCTGTGCGATACGGTGGTCAATAGGTTCAGGGGGTATATAAAGATTTTTTATCTTGGGAACCAAGCAAGCTATAGAAAAACGGAGTTCGGAAGGTACCCGAGGTGGGCACAACCCACCTGGGTGCGCTTGGCAAGCTAGCTGCGCCATGGTGTCTTGTGCCCACCAGGGTGTGCTTCCCGGTAGTTTCTTATTTTCCTAATTTTTGTTATTTTCCAAAATTGATAGAAAATATTTTTGCAGATTTTTCAGAGTCCGCTTACTTACTGTATCACGTACCTCCTCTTTTTCACGATTCTGGAGTGTTCTGGAAGGTCTCTTTTATGTGTTCTTCAGGTGTCATAGTTTGGATAATATTACTTCCAATATTAATGGGAGTACATGAGATATAATGTTTTATTCGTTGCCCATTAACAACCTTCAGGTTAGTACCTTCGGCATTAATTATTTTGATAGCCCCAGACTGATAAACCTCCTCGATAACATAGGGTCCTTCCCATTTGGAGAGGAGTTTTCCTGCAAAGAATCTGAAACGAGAATTGTACAAAAGAACATATTCTCCAACTTTGAACTCATGCTTTAGGATTCTTTTATCATGCCATCTTTTAACTTTTTCTTTAAATGACTTGGCATTTTCATAAGCTTGGGTTCTCCATTTATCTAATGAGCTGATGTCAAATAACCTCTTTTCACCGGCAAGTTTAAAATCATAATTGAGTTCTTTAATTGCCTAATATGCTTTATGTTCTAACTCAAGAGGCAAATTACAAGCTTTTCCATAAACCATTTTATAAGGAGACATACCCATAGAATTTTTATATGCTGTTCTATAAGCCCGAAGTGCATCATCTAGTTTCTTAGACCAATTCTTCCGGGACCTATTGGCAGTCTTTTGCAAAATTAATTTTATTTCTCTATTGCTAAGTTCAACTTGACCACTAGACCGAGGATGATAGGGTGATGCAATTCTATGGTTAACATCATACTTAGCAAACATTTTATAGAAAGCTCCATGAATAAAGTGTGAACCACCATCAGTCATTAAATATCCAGGGACTCCAAACCTTGGGAAAATAACTTCCTTAAGCATTTTAATAGAGGTGTTGTGATCAACACTACTAGTTGGAATAGCTTCTACCCACTTAGTAACATAATCAACAGCAACCAAAATATGTGTATACCCACTAGAGGAAGGAAAAGGTCCCATGTAATCAAATCCCCAAACATCAAATGGTTCAACAACAAGTGAATAATTCATAGACATTTCTTGACGCTTACCGATATTACCTATTCTTTGACATTCATAACAAGATAAGATGAACTTATGGGCATCCTTGAAAAGAGTAGGCCAATAAAATCTAGACTACAATACCTTGTGAGCAGTTCTGTCTCTCGCATGATGCCCTCCATAAGGTTCAGAGGTGACATTTCCATAGGATTTGTCCCTGTTCATGCTCAGGTACACAACGTCTAATAATACCATCTACTCCTTCTTTATAAATATGTCGATCATGCCAAAAGTAATGTCTTAAATCATAGAAGAATTTGTTTTCTTTTGTTGGTATATGTAACGCCCCGAGACCGGCGCTCCAAATGCCTTCCATGTTTTTCGAGCTTTATCGGGTGATTTGTTTTATCTGTTACCTTCAGCTTTGCATCATGTGCATTGTCATCATGCCATCATGCCATTTCATTTTTTTAAACTCAACTAAATAAAATGCATAGATCTTTGATCTATTTAAATTGAGGGAACTCACATGGTGACTTATCTTTATAACTTATCCTCCCAATGTTAGGCAACTATTATAAAGTATTCCATGGATGTGGAATTACGTGACACACTTGCAAATAATCACATGCCTTTTCCCGCTTCAAGTTTGGTCCCCAAACTTTTCCTGTAAATTCTTTCGTCACTTCCCCGAGCTCCACCTAATTTCTCAACATTTCTGGGCACTTCAAAACCCTAGTCCTAGTTCAAACCATTTGATTAAATTCAAATGAGTTTGAATTCATATCTTCCAATCTTGCCACTTCTAATTTTCTCGGACCAAGCATATTTTTGTGACTCCAAGAAAATTTGCCTCATGCTCCAATTCTTCTCCTATATCTCTCTATATTTTCAAACCCTCTGTTTAATGGCTAAAACAGGGAAAAGGGATCTAGGAGAGAGAGAAGTGCAGGATCTCAGCCCATCCAAGTCGGCCCATCCCTGCGGCCCACCTAGGCCAGCAACACCATCCACAAGGCCCAGCCAGCCTCGCTTCTTAACCCTAGCAATCCCCGCTTCTCTCCCTTGATCCTCCCTCCAGCGCCGCCATGAGAGAACCGCTTCGCGCTCGAGCCCGCCTCCTCTCGATCCCCATGCTCCTTCCCCTATGCTCGATCCCTCTCTCTCCTCCTCTCCTCGCAACGCACCAGGGAGAAGCCCCGCACCCATTTTCCCCAACTCCTCGTGCCCGAGGGCCTCGCGTGCAAGCTCGACCCCGAGCGCCTGAGACGTTTTTCCTGCTGGCCTCCTCCGGGCACCGCCCCTTGCCGGTCTCCTCTGCCCGCGAGGCTTGTTGCCGGTGAACCTGGCCGCCATGGCGCCTCCTCGTCGGCAAGCCGTCTAGGTCCTGAGGCCAGCAAAGCCGCTCATGGTGCCCTACCTCACATCGTCGTCGTCCAGAGCCACGGACACGATGACAGCTCAGGCGCCGACCCTGCCTCCTCTGCTCGCTGGTTCCTGGTCCTCCACCGGCAGGAACCCATCCGACCACCACCACCGGGACCTGGTCCCTTCTTCCCTGCCGCGAGCCTCGTTGCCGGAGTGCCTCGCATGCCATCCTCACGGCGAGCTTCCCGCGTCCGTGGCCTCCCTGCATACAAGAATCCCACGAACCCGCCTGCCTCCTTGACCCCCAGGCCACCCCGTCGCGCCCTTCTCCTTGCTGAGGCCGCCATCGGCGCCCCAAGCGCCCAACGCATGCCTCTGCCATGGCCTTGCTCCTCTCGTGCCTGCAGCGACGCTGCCCTGCTGCAGCTGCTCTTCCTGCATGTCGCCTTCCTCGCTGAGCCCCATGGTGTGGCCCTTCTCCGGCAACTAGCGCCCCTCCATGGACGACCACCACCACCCGTGCACGTCTCTGGATTCGCCCAAGTCCGACGATGTTTTTGTACAACTACGTTGCCGAGACCAAGACCAGCAAGTCCGCACGGGAGCCCGAACGACTACTTCCACGATGATGCGAGTATAAGTACTCTCGACGTGTTTTTCGCCAAGTACCACGACACCAAGATCCCTCGGACCAGTCAAGTTCATCTACGAAAACGTGTATGACCTTTGTCGAAACTGCAAAGTACCTCTATGCACAGATATCGCCAAGTACCACGATACCGATGACATCCACTACTACTGTCGCCGAGGGTTTCGTCTAGTTCAACTACATTGGCTACGAACAGTGATGACTCCGAACACCTACGGACGTGTACGACTACCGTTGCCCGAAGAACCATGGGTCACAAGCGCCGTGTACAACCGTTGCCGTGGATTCGACAAGTTCACGAGTACGACTACTTCCCATGACTACCCTCGAGAACTTTGGTTCCATCAAGTTCGACGACAACATGGGTACAACTACTGCCACCGTGATTTCCGACCAGATGTCGTGTACCTCTACTTCCACTACCGTCCCGATGATCACCGATGACCGATAGTACCACTACTTCCACTATGACCGTCCCGAGAATGCCTACTTCCCCTACACCGCATCGAACTCGACCCATTTCGAAAACGCACGCTTCGAAGGTATAACCCCGAGACGACCGTCAATGACGAATGCATGTGTTGTATGAGATGCATCCTATGTTTGCATCGTGTTTGATTTGTCACTCGTTTCCATGCCACTAACCCGTGGGAACCCGATAGTCGGGAGCATCCCACCATCTTGCTCAACTCGCTCATGCCCTATCGTTTTCACCTGCATCTCAATCGAGTTACCAGAACCATTATGTTGCCATGGCATCATTTTCGGATTCGTTGCCATGGCCCCTTTTCCTTCAGTCATATCAACTTTTTCATAGAATTGCATAAAACTTGCACATGTCATCCGCATCATGATAACAACATCAAGAATTTTTACAACAATGTTGTTTGCACTAAAATTGCTAACGCACATGAGGATATACCGGAATTGTTGTTTGATGTTCCCGGCCTCATTGAAAATGCCTAACTGTGTATTGTACTCATGTTTCACCTCTTGCCATGTTAAGAACATTTAATTTGGTTGGGTACATAACCGGGAGTGAACTAAATAATTGATGTGGTGTTTCGTCAATATGCAACTCGTTGCATATTGAGCTCCACTTAATTTGTAGTGTTGTTTGTTGCACTTTGCCATTCCATGCATATTTAAACCGGACATGCATCATCCTTGGTTGTGCATCATGCCATGTTTATGTGGTGGTTGTTTACTATGTTGCTTGCTTCTTTCCGGGTTGCTTCTCTCGATAGCTTTGGTTTCGTTTCGGAGTTGTGAGGATCCGTTCGACTACGTCCATTTGTCTTCTTCATGGACCCATTCTTCTTCCTTGCGGGATTTCAGGCAAGATGACCATAACCTCAAAATCACTTCTATCTTTGCTTGCTAGTTGTTCTCTCTATCACTATGTCGCACTACCTACCACTTGTTTATCATGCCTCCCATGTTTCCATGTCAAGCCTCTAACCCACCTTCCTAGCAAACCATTGTTTGGCTATGTTACCGCTTTTGCTCAGCCCCTCTTATAGCGTTGCTAGTTGCAGGTGAAGATGAAGTTTGTTCCATGTTGGAACATGTTTGTGTTGGGATATCACAATATATTTTATTTAATTTTAATGCATCTACATACTTGGTAAAGGGTGGAAGGCTCGGCCTTATGCCTAGTGTTTTGTTCCACTCTTGCCGCCCTAGTTTTCGTCATAACGGTGTTATGTTCCTTGATTTTGCGTTACTTACGTGGTTGGGTGTTATGGGAACCCCTTGACAGTTTGCTTTGAATAAAACTCCTCCAGCAAGGCCCAACCTTGGTTTTACATTTGCCTAACAACCTATACCTTTCCCTTGGGAGTAATTAACCCAAGGGTCATCTTATTTTAACCCCCCCGGGCCAGTGCTTCTCTAAGTGTTGGTCCGAACTAGAGCACCGTGTGGGACCGTCCCTTGGCAACTTGGGTTATGTTGGTACATGTATGCTTTCCGGTGTGCCCTGAGAACGAGATATGTGCAGCTCCTATCGGGATTTGTCGGCACATTCAGGCGGTCTTGCTGGTCTTGTTTTACCATTGTCGAAATGTCTTGTAACCGGGATTCCAAGACTGATCGGGTCTTCCCGGGAGAAGGAATATCCTTCGTTGACCGTGAGAGCTTGTGATGGGCTAAGTTGGGACACCCCTGCAGGGTATAAACTTTTGAGAGTCATGCCCGCGGTTATGTTGTATATGGGAATTTGTTAATATCCGGTTGTAGAGAACTTGACACTTGACTTAATTAAAATGCATCAATCGTGTGTGTAGCCGTGATGGTCTCTTCTCGGCGGAGTTCGGGAAGGGAACACGGTTCTTGTGTTATGCTTGAACGTAAGTAGTTTCAGGATCACTTCTAGTTCACGACCGTTGCGTTGCTTCTCTTTCACTCTTATTTGCGTAAGTTAGCCACCATATATGCTTAGTGCTTGCTGCAGCTCCACCTCATTACCTTATCCTACCCATAAGCTTAAATAGTCTTGATCTCGCGGGTGTGAGATTGCTGAGTCCTTGTGGCTCACAAATACTTCCAAACAGTTGCAGGTGTCGATGATACCAGTGCAGGTGACGCAACCCAGCTCAAGTGGGAGCTCGATGAAGATCTTGGTCATTGTTTTGTTTTGTTTTCTTTTGTTCAGTAGTGGAGCCTAGTTGGGACGATCGAGGATCTAGCATTTGGGGGTTGTCTTCTTTTATTTTGGTTCCGTAGTCGGACCTTGATTGTACTTTGGATGATGTATGTTTAACTTGTATTTGTGTGAAGTGGCGATGGTAAGCCAATTCTTTATCCCTTTCTTATTCAGTACATGGGATTGTGTGAGGATTACCCCTCATGCGACAAACCTACCATGCGGCTATGCCTCTAAGTCGTGCCCCGAAACGTGGGAGATATAGCCGCATTATGAGTGTTACAAGTTGGTATCAGATCCATCCACGACTTAGGAGCCCCTTGCTTGATCGAATCGCTAACGTTGTTGAGTCTAGAAAAAAATGTTTTGAGTCTTAGGATTATATATATCGGAGAGTAGGATTGTTTTTACTCCTCAGTCCCTTCGTCGTTCTGGTGAGGCCTCCTGACGTAGAAGTTTTGACCTACCTCTCCTCAAATTTCATGAATTTTTTAGGATCACGCGGGTATCTTGGAATCGTTCGATATTCTTGTGACGAGAACATTGTTCTTGGTGCCTCCTGACATTTAGGGGTTGTGGCAGTGTCCCGGGGAGTTGAGCTCTAAGGTGTTGTCATCACAATTTTATCGTTGCAGTTCTGGAATACCTGAGTTCGCCGACATCGAAAATCTCTTTTATGCAGTTGTTGGTGAGATAACCTCGACGCTACCCAGTACTGGGAGGGAGTTCGGAAGTATTGCCATATCTCGTATAACAGATGCTTTTCGAAGGTTGAGGTACATGATTTCCGAAGCTTTCTTGGTTATGTGTTGAAGGATGGATACAACTGAATGTAGGATTGTTAGTTTGGGTGAGATATTATGCTTCCCTTGTATCCCCAACACCTGATTGCATAACCAGAAAGTTTCGGGAATTTATAAGTGGGAATTCAAGTATATCGTAGGATATCTTTCCAACAGACACATGATACGATATGGGATCTATCATATGTTTGTTTCTGGCTTATTCTGCAAGCCAATCCTTTGTTTTGTTTTGAGTTGCGGTATTCGAGTTGCTTCAATGTCAAGTGTTGATTCCATACCTTTCCTAAGCGGTGTTCTCATATTTCTATGGGAGTGCTAATCCTTTCGGTCATCAAGATTGTCATCCCAATTCTATTTCCAACCGGTGTGCTTCTCTTCGAGATGATCCCATAATTCTCCCCATTTGCAAGATCAAATCTCAGTTTTCTCACCGATGTTTGTTTCATCTGTCCCAAGTTGTCTTTGTTTTTCCCGCCCTCCCACCCTTTTTCCTCAAGGACTCAGATTTCTTAATCAAGTATCCATATTATTGATGGGAAGCCTCTCCATTATTTTCCGTCAATGTTCTTATCCGGTGATTCTCAGGAAGATACTAACGGAGCCTCAAGTTCATCATTATTCGTTCTCTTTCTTCTCCGGTGGACTCAAGTCAAGCTTTGTCGATCATATTTTTTTCCTCGTTTCAAATGTTTCGTCATGACAGTGCACCTCGTAATTGTTCACCTCTGTCTATTCATATCCGAAGTGCCGAAGATATCCCAAAGATTCTTGTTCAAGCTCTTTCGAGGTTGTAATCAAATTCAAGCCATTTAATTCAGCCGACAAAATCTCTCTTTTAAATCATTCAACGGTGTATCTTTTGAGTGGGCCCTAACCCACAGGTCTTTTCCCAGGATCTTACCTTACTCTTCTAAATTTTCCGGAGTTACTCTCAAATTCTTCTCCAAGTTGACGTAAGAATGAATTACCATCAGTCAAATGTCCTTCTCTAAGATGTTTCAAATTCTTTTCATTGTTGGTTCAACCTTTCTATTATTCATTCCGCAGTGAAATTCTTTCATATCTCATCTTTTGAGGTGGTGTTATGTCATTCTTGACAATTTCCCTTCGTTGCTTCACGATTATCAAATGTCAAGAAGGACATATTCTAAATCCATCATTTTCTCTTCGTTCAAGAGACCTTTTCAACCAATCAATCTCTTCTTTGGAGTTATCTTGGGTTATATTTCACCTAAAGCCTTCCCTAAGGAATGTTGCTATTGTGGTGCTTATAAATGACCCAAGTTCTTCATTTATCCTCCCGATGAAATAAGTTTCTTGTCTCCATGTTCATATCAATCCAATATATTGTTTTCGTTAGTGGCAGAATTTCACCTCAGTTTTGAGATGTTTTCCATAAGCCCACTACAAGCTTTTTTGTTTCGTTGTCGGTTTTCCAACAACTCCGTATAACCTTCTTGGAAGGGTGCTTTCCAAACTCATTGGTGGTACAAGTTGGCATTTTCTTCTCCATTATGTTATTCCAATGATCTATCTTCTATTCTTTCTTCTGAAGGCTTTGTGATGTTGCTCTCTTCACTCATCATCTCGAATTGTGAGGAACATGTTCTTTTCGTGCATATCCATTTAACCGGAGTGTCGTGCCCTCTTTTAAAGTTCTTCCCATCCTATCAAGTCGTGCCTCCCTTCTCAACCGGAGTGTTGTCTGAAATCTTTCTTACCCCTTGTGCCATTCTTTTAATTGTTTCGGAGGCAGTGTGTTGTTGATTTCATCAAGTATCCTCTTGTCTTTTCAAGTTCATATTCTTTACCTTCCATTTCCAACCGGAGTGTTGTCGTAATTGATCTTTATCGTTCCTTGTACATCTCGTTTCAACCGGAGTGCTTGCATGTACTTCTTGTCCATTACAACCCTTTTCTTATGTCTTTCAACCTACAAGGTTCTAGTAAGGTCCCTTGTTTCTCTTATCTAACGGAGTGTTTTCAACTTTGTTCATCTTCGTTGTATTCTTTCTTTCAATTTGTTCAACCTCGCAAGGTTCATTGGTTTCACTCTTTTGTCAAGAAGCAACTTAGTTTTACCTCTTCTCTTCCTCTTCTGTTTCCCTCCGGTGCCATCCTAGATCTCGGGACGAGATCCTCTCATAGTGGTGGAGTGTTGTAACGCCCCGAGACCGGCGCACCAAATGCCTTCCATGTTTTCCGAGTTTCATCGGGTGATTTGTTTTGTCTGTTGCCTTCAGCTTTGCATCACGTGCATTGTCATCATGCCATCATGCCATTTCATTTTTTTAAAACTCAACTAAATAAAATGCATAGATCTTTGATCTATTTAAATTGATGGAACTCACATGGTGACTTCTCTTTATAACTTATCCTCCCAATATTAGGGAGCTATTATAAAGTATTCCATGGATGTGGAATTACCGTGACACACTTGCAAATAATCACATGCCTTTTTCCGCTTCAAGTTTGGTCCCCAAACTTTTCCTGTAAATTCTTTCGTCACTTCCCCGAGCTCCACCTAAATTCTCAACATTTCTGGGCACTTCAAAACCCTAGTCCTAGTTCAAACCATTTGATTAAATTCAAATGAGTTTGAATTCATATCTTCCGATCTTGCCACTTCTAATTTCTCGGACCAAGCATATTTTTGTGAGTCCAAGAAAATTTGCCTCGTGCGCCAATTCTTCTCCTATCTCTCTCTATATTTCCAAACCCTCTGTTTAATTGCCAAAACAGAGAAAAGGGATCTAGGTGAGAGAGAAGTGCATGATCTCAGCCCATCCAAGTCGGCCCATCCCCGCGGCCCACCTAGGCCAGCCGCACCATCCCCAAGGCCCAACCAGCCTTGCTGCTTAACCCTAGCGATCCCCGGTTCTCTCCCTCGACCCTCCCTCCAGCGCCGCCAGGAGAGGACCGCTTCGCGCTCGACCCCGCCTCCTCTCGATCCCCACGCTCCTTCCCCTCTGCTTGATCCTTCTCTCTCCTCCTCTCCTCGCAACGCACAAGGGAGAAGCCCCGCACCCGTTTTTCCCCAACTCCTCGTGCCCAAGGGCCTCGCGCGCGAGCTCTACTCTGAGCGCCTGATACGTTTTCCCGTTGGCCTCCTCCGGGCACCACCCCTTGCCGGTCTCCTCTGCCCGTGAGGCTTGCTGCCGGTGAAACTGGCCGCCATGGCGCCTCCTCATCGGCAAGCCGTCCAGGTCCCGAAGCCCCTCGCCGTCTTCCGCGCCAAGTTCCGACGCCAGCGCAGCCGCTCGTGGTGCCCTGCCTCACATCATCGTCGTCCAGAGCCACAGACATGATGACAGCTCAAGCGCCGACCTTGCCTCCTCTGCTCGCTGGTTCCCGGTCCTCCACCGGCAGGAACCCAACCGACCACCACCACCGGGAGCTGGCCCCTTCTTCCTTGCCGCGAGCCTTCTCGCCGGAGTGCCTCGCCACGCTGTCCTCACGACGAGCTTCCCGCATCCGCGACCTCCCTGCATACAAGCATCCCGCGAACCCACCCGCCTCCTTGACCTCCAGGCACCCGGTCACGCCCTTCTCCTTGCTGAGGCTGCCACGGGCGCCCCAAGCGCCCAACACCTGCCTCTGCCATGGCCTTCCTCCTCCCGTGCATGCAGCGACGCTGCCCTACTGCAGCTGCTCTTCCTGCGCACCGCCTTCCTCGCTGAGCCCCGTGGCATGGCCCTCCTCCCGGCAGCTAGCGCCCCTCCATGGACGACCACCGCCCGTGCACGCCTCTGGATTTGCCCAAGTCCGACGATGTTTTTGTACAACTACGCTGCGGAGACCAAGACCAACAAGTCCGCACGGGAGCCCAAACGACTACTTCCACGATGATGCGAGTATAAGTACCCTCGACGTGTTTTTCGCCAAGTACCACGACACCCAGATCCCTCGAATCAGTCAAGTTCTGCTACCTCTTGAGCACTGCGTTGGATTTCCACGAAGAGGAGAGGATGATGCATCAAAGTAGCGTAAGTATTTCCCTCAGTTTTTGAGAACCAAAGTATCAATACAGTAGGAGGCTACGCTCGAGTCCCTCGTACCTACACAAAAACAATAGCTCAACGCAACCAACGCGCTTAGGGGTTGTTAATCCCTTCACGGTCACTTACGAAAGTGAGATCTGATAAAGATGATAAATAATGTTTTTGGTATTTTTCGTATAGAGATGCAAAGTAAAAAGTAAAAGCAAAGTAAAAGCAAAGCAATAATAAAGTGATGGAGATTGATATGATGATAAAGAGACCCGGGGGCCATAGGTTTCACTAGTGGCTTCTCTCAAGAGCATAAGTATTCTACGGTGGGTGAACAAATTACTGTTGAGCAATTGACAGAATGGAGCATAGTTATGAGAATATCTAGGTATGATCATGTATATAGGCATCACGTCTGAGACAAGTAGACCGAAACGATTCTGCATCTACTACTATTACTCCACTCATCGACCGCTATCCAGCATGCATCTAGAATATTAAATTAAAAACAGAGTAACACCTGAAGCAAGATGACATGATGTAGAGGGATAGTTTCATGCAATATGATAAAAACCCCATCTTGTTATCCTCTATGGCAACGATACAATATGTGCCTTGCTGCCCCTTCTGTCACTGGGAAAGGACACTGCAAGATCGAACCCAAAGCTAAGCACTTCTCCCATGGCAAGAACAACCAATCTAGTAGGCCAAACCAGATTGATAATTCGAAGAGACTTGCAAAGATAACCAATCATACATAAAAAAATTCAGAGAAGATTCAAATATTATTCATAGATAGACTGGATCATAAACCCACAATTCATCGGTCTTAACAAACACACCCCAAAAAGAAGATTACATCAAATAGATCTCCACAAGAGAGGGGGAGAACATTGTATTGAGATCCAAAAAGAGATAAGAAGCCATATAGCTACTAACTATGGACCCGTAGGTCTGAAGTAAACTACTCACACTTCATCGGAGAGGCTTGGATGATGATGTAGAAGCCCTCCGTGATCGATGCCTCCTCCGGCGGAGCTTCAGAACAGGCCCCAAGATGGGATCTCGCGAATACAGAAAGTTGCGGCGGTGGAATTAGGTTTTTGGCTCCTGTTCTGATCATTTGGGGGTACGTGGATATATATAGGAGGAATAAGTATGTTGGTGGAGCTTCGAGGGGCCCATGAGGCAGGGGGCGCGCCCTAGGGGGGCGCCCTCCACCCTCGTGACTGCCTCGTGGCTTTCTTGACGGAGGGATCAAGTCTCCTGGGTCTTATCTGATGAGAAAATCACGTTCCCGAAGGTTTCATTCTGTTTGGACTCTGTTTGATATTCCTTTTCTTCGAAACCCTAAAACAGGCAAAAAAACAGCAATTCTGGGTTGGGCCTCCGGTTAATAGGCTAGTCCCAAAAATAATATAAAAGTGAAAAATAAAGCCCAATATAGTCCAAAACAGTAGATAATATAGCATGGAGCAATCAAAAATTATAGATACGTTGGAGACGTATCAAGCATCCCCAAGCTTAATTCCTGCTCGTCTTCGAGTAGGTAAATGATAAAAACAGAATTTTTGATGCGGAGTGGTACCTGGCCTAATTTTAATGTAATTCTTCTCAATTGTGGTATGAATATTCAGATCCGAAAGATTCAAGACAAAAGTTCATATTGACATAAAAATGATAATACTTCAAGCATACTAACTAAGCAATTATGTCTTCTCAAAAAAACATGGCCAAAGAAAGTTCATCCCTACAAAATCATATAGTTTAGTCATGTTTCATTTTCATCACACAAGAATGCTCTCATCATGCACAACCCCGATGACAAGCCACGCAATTGTTTCATACTTTAGTAATCTCAAACCTATAAACTTTCACGCAATATATGAGCGCGAGCCATGGACATAGCACTATGGGTGGAATAGAATATAATGAGGGGGGTTATGTGGAGAGGACAAAAAAGGAGAAAGTATTACATCAACGAGGCTAATCAATGGGCTATGGAGATGCCCACCGATTGATGTTAATGCAAGGAGTAGGTATTGCCATGCAACAGATGCACTAGAGCTATAAATGTATGAAAGCTCAACAAAAGAAACTAGTGGGTGTGCATCCAACTTGCTTGCTCACGAAGACCTAGGGAACTTGAGGAGGCCCATTGTTGGAATATACAAGCCAAGTTCTATAATGAAAAATTCCCACTAGTATATGAAAGTGCTAACATGAGAGACTCTCTACTATGAAGATCATGGTGCTACTTTGAAGCACAAGTGTGGTAAAAGGATAGTAACATTGTCCCTTCTCTTTTTTTCTCTCATTTTTTGGGCCTTCTCTTTTTTATGGCCTTTTTTATTCCTCACTTGGGACAATGCTCTAATAATGATGATCATCACACTTCTATTTATTTACAACTCAATGATTACAACTCGATACTAGAACAAAGATGACTCTATATAAATGCCTCCAACGGTGTACCGGGATATGCAATGAACCAAGAGTGACATGTATGAAAGAATTATGAACGGTGGCTTTGCCACAAATACTATGTCAACTACATGATCATGCTAAGCAATATGACAATGATGAATGTGTCATGATGAACGGAATGATGGAAAGTTGCATGGCAATATATCTCGGAATGGCTATGGAAATGCCATAATAGGTAGGTATGGTGGCTGTTTTGAGGAAGATATAAGGAGGTTTATGTGTGAAAGAGCGTATCATATCACGGGGTTTGGATGCACTGGCCAAGTTTGCACCAACTCTCAATGTGAGAAAGGGCAATGCACGGTACCGAAGAGGCTAGCAAAGATGGAAGGGTGAGAGTGCGTATAATCCATGGACTCAACATTAGTCATAAAGAACTCACATACTTATTGCAAAAATCTACAAGTCATCAAAAACCTCGGCACTACACGCATGCTCCTAGGGGGATAGATTGGTAGGAAAAGACCATCGCTCGTCCCCGACCGCCACTCATAAGGAAGACAATCAAATAACACCTCATGTTTCAAATTTGTTGCATAACGTTTACTATACGTGCATGCTACGGGACTTGCAAACTTCAACACAAGTATTTCTCAATTTCACAACTACTCAACTAGCATGACTTTGATATTATTACCTCCATATCTCAAAACAATCATCAAGCATCAAACTTTTCTTAGTATTCAACACACTCATACGAAAGTTTTATTATTAATCTTGCATACCAAGCATATTAGGATTTTAAGAAAATTACCATGCTAATAAGACTCTGAAAATAATCTAAGTGAAGCATGAGAGATCAATAGTTTCTATAAAACAAATCCACCACAGTGCTCTAAAAGATATAAGTGAAGAACTAGAGCAAAATTATAAAGCTCAAAAGATATAAGTGAAGCACATAGAGTATTCTATCAAATTCTAAATCATGTATGGCTCTCTCAAAAGGTGTGTACAGCAAGGATGATTGTGGTATACTAACAAGAAAAGACTCAAATTATAAAAGATGCTCGAAACAAAACACATATCATGTGGTGAATAAAAATATAGCTCCAAGTAAAGTTACCGACAGAAGTAGACGAAAAAGAGGGGATGCCTTTCGGGGCATCCCCAAGCTTTGGCATTTAGGTGTCCTTAGATTATCTTGGGGGTGCCATGGGTATCCCCAAGCTTTAGGCTGTTGCCACTCCTTGTTCCATAATCCATCAAATCTTTACCCAAAACTTGAAAACTTCACAACACAAAACTTAAAGTAGAAAATCTCATGAGCTCCGTTAGCGAAAGAAAACAAAAGACCACTTCAAGGTACTGTAATGAACTCATTATTTATTTATATTTGTGTTAAACCTACTGTATTCCAACTTCTCTATGGATTATAAACTATTTTACTAGCCATAGAATCATTAAAATAAGCAAACAACACACGAAAAACAGAATCTGTCAAAAACAGAACAGTCTGTAGTAATCTGTAGCTAGCGCAAGATCTGGAACCCCAAAAATTATAAAATAAATTGCTGGACGTGAGGAATTTATATGTTAATCATATGAAAAAATAATCAACTAAATATAACTCTCCAAATAAAAATGGCAGCAGTTCTCGTGAGCGCTAAAGTTTCTGTTTTTTTACAGCAAGTTCAACAAGACTTTCCCCAAGTCTTCCCAACTGTTCTACTTGGCACAAACACTAATAAAACACAAAAAACACAACCAAAACAGAGGCTAAATAATTTATTTATTACTAAATAGGAGAAAAAAGCAAGGAATAAAAATAAAATTGGGTTGCCTCCCAACAAGCGCTATCATTTAACGCCCCTAGCTAGGCATAACAAGCAAGAATAGATCTAGGTATTGCCATAATAGTAAGATAGATTATTAAAACTCAGTTTTCTTTAAGGCAAGAAAAAGTAATCAAAAGGACTAAATTTAACGGGACAAAAGTCCCCAAGATCAACCTTGGGAGGTATAGGTTCCTCCTTTGGTCCTTCATAATGCACAACCAATTCATCATTATAAGCAATCTTTTGACAGAACTTTGTGAGCCTATATTCAAGAGAATGTCCTAGTTCATTATTTCGAATAGCCAAATCATCATTAAGTTCAGAAATTGTATCAATTAAAACATTGGTAGGAACCCTTTTTCTAAGATTTTCATTGAAAGCAACATAGTCTAGAGATTGAAAACGCATTATTTCTTATTGATCAAAGAGGATAGCCTCTATGGGAGGACGGCAGGCGTCCACCCTATAATGCGCAAATATTTCTTTGGCTTCTTTTATTATGAATCTAAACTCATGAGCCAAAAATATAGTAATGGCACGCTTAACAGAAGAATGCTCAATATTAGAAAATTCCAGAAAAATCCTTTGTATGGAAGGATGCATGTGCATGAATTGTCTTTCAAGTTCAACTACAAGCATGGCAATAGCGTCCGCAAGACTACTAGTTATGTGAAGGACAGAACTACCCATAGAAGGTAAAGCACTGGCACAAGTAAAGAAATCTTGAATAACTCCTTTTCCAATAATATTACCACTACCAACACGAGTTTTTTTTGTATGAAAGATGGTAGGTTCTTTAGCAGGAGGATCAGAGTTTTTCATGATATTATTATTGTCCATATCGACAATAATTTCCCCAATTTCAGACATAGAGGCAGAAGGTAAAGGACTTGACATAACGATAAGCAAACAAACTAACACACAAGCAAACAAAAAGCAAACGGGCAAAAGAGGCAAATAGAGAGGGAGGATAGAGAGAGAGGGCGAATAAAACGGCAAGGGTGAAGTGGGGGAGAGGAAAACGAGAGGCAAATGGAAAATACTGTAATGTGGGAGATAGGGATTGTGATGGGTACTTGGTATGTTGACTTTTGCGCAGACTCCCCGGCAACGGTGCCAGAAATTCTTCTTGCTACCTCTTGAGCACTGCGTTGGATTTCCCCGAAGAGGAGAGGATGATGCAGCAAAGTAGTGTAAGTATTTCCCTTAGTTTTTGAGAACCAAGGTATCAATCCAGTAGCAGGCTACGCTCGAGTCCCTCGTACCTACACAAAAACAATAGCTGAACGCAACCAACACGCTTAGGGGTTGTCAATCCCTTCACGGTCACTTACGAAAGTGAGATCTGATAGAGATGATAAATAATATTTTTGGTATTTTTGGTATAGAGATGCAAAGTAAAAAGTAAAAGCAAAGTAAAAGCAAAGCAATAATAAAGTGATGGAGATTGATATGATGATAAAGAGACCCGGGGGCCATAGGTTTCACTAGTGGCTTCTCTCAAGAGCATAAGTATTCTACAGTGGGTGAACAAATTACTGTTGAGCAATTGACAGAATTGAGCATAGTTATGAGAATATCTAGGTATGATCATGTATATAGGCATCACGTCCGAGACAAGTAGACCGAAACGATTCTGCATCTACTACTATTACTCCACTCATCGACCGCTATCCAACATGCATCTAGAGTATTAAGTTAAAAACAGAGTAACGCCTTAAGCAAGATGACATGATGTAGAGGGATAGTTTCATGCAATATGATAAAAACGCCATCTTGTTATCCTTGATGGCAATGATACAATACGTGCCTTGCTGCCCCTTCTGTCACTGGGAAAGGACACCGCAAGATCGAACCCAAAGCTAAGAACTTCTCCCATGGCAAGAACAACCAATCTAGTAGGCCAAACCAAACTGATAATTCGAAGAGACTTGCAAAGATAACCAATCATACATAAAAGAATTTAGAGAAGATTCATATATTATTCATATATAGACTGGATCATAAACCCACAATTCATCGGTCTCAACAAACACACCGCAAAAAGAAGATTACATTGAATAGATCTCCACAAGAGAGGGGGAGAACATTGTATTGAGATCCAAAAAGGGAGAAGAAGCCATCTAGCTACTAACTATGGACCCGTAGGTCTGAAGTAAACTACTCACACTTCATCGGAGAGGCTTGGATGATGATGTAGAAGCCCTCTGTGATCGATGCCTCCTCCAGCGGAGCTCCGGAACAGGCCCCAAGATGGGATCTCGTGGATACAGAAAGTTGCGGCGGTTGGCTCCCGTTCTGATCGTTTGGGGGTATGTGGATATATATAGGAGGAAGAAGTACGTCGGTGGAGCTTCGAGGGGCCCACGAGGCAGGGGGCACGCCCTGGGGGGGGGGGGGGGCGCCCTCCACCCCCATGACCGCCTCATGGTTTTCTTGACGGAGGGTCCAAGTCTCCTAGGTCTTATCTGATGAGAAAATCACGTTCCCGAAGGTTTCATTCCGTTTGGACTCCGTTTGATATTCCTTTTCTTCGAAACCCTAAAATAGGCAAAAAACAACAATTCTGGGCTGGGCCTCCGGTTAATAGGTTAGTCCCAAAAATAATATAAAAGTGGAAAATAAAGCCCAATATAGTCCAAAATAGTAGATAATATAGCATGGAGCAATAAAAAATTATAGATACGTTGGAGACGTATCAAGTTCATATACGAAAACGTGTATGACCGTCGTCGAAACTGCAAAGTACCTCTATGCATGGATATCGCCAAGTACCACGATACCGATGACATCCACTACTACTGTCGCCGAGGGTTTCGTCTAGTTCAACTACATTGGCTATGAACGGTGACGACTCCGAACATCTACGGATGTGTACGACTACCGTTGCCCGAAGGACCGCTTGTCACAAGCGCTGTGTACAACTACCATCGCCGTGGATTCGACAAGTTCGTGAGTACGACTACTTCCCACAACTACCCTCGAGGACTTTGGTTCCATCAAGTTCGACGACAACATGGGTACAACTACCGCCACCGTGATTTCCGACCAGACGTCGTGTACCTCTACTTCCACTACCGTCCCGATGATCACCGATGACCGATAGTACCACTACTTCCACTACGACCGTCCCGAGAACGCCTACTTCCCCTACACCACATTGAACTCGACCCGTTTCAAAAACGCACGCTACGAAGGTATAACCCCGAGACGACTGTCCATGAACGACTGCATGTGTTGTATGAGATGCATCCTATGTTTGCACCGTGTCTGATTTGTCACTCGTTTCCATGCCACTAACCGTGGGAACCCAATAGTCGGGAGCACCCCACCATCTTGCTCAACTCGCTCACGCCCTATCTTTTTCACCGGCATCTCAATCGACTTACCGGAACCGTTATGTTGCCGTGGCATCATTTTCGGATTCGTTCCCGTGTCCCCTTTTCCTTCCGCCTTGTTGACAAATGCTTCATATCATGTTCATATCAACTTTTTCATAGAATTGCATAAAACTTGCACATGTCATCCGCATCATGATAACAACGTCAAGAAAGTTTAAATTGTTGTTTGCACTAAATTTGCTAACGCACATGAGGATAGACCGGAATTGTTGTTTGATGTTCCCGACCTCATTTAAAATGCCTAACTGCGTATTGTACTCATGTTTCACCTCTTGCCATGTTAAGAACATTTAATTTGGTTGGGTACATAACCGGGAGTGAACTAAATAATTGATGTGGTGTTTCATCAATATGCAACTCGTTGCATATTGAGCTCCACTTAATTTGTAGTGTTGTTTGTTGCACTTTGCCATGCCATGCATATTTAAACCGGACATGCATCATCCTTGGTTGTGCATCATGCCATGTTTATGTGGTGGTTGTTTACTATGTTGCTTGCTTCTTTCCGGGTTGCTTCTCTCGATAGCTTCAGTTTCATTCTGGAGTTGTGAGGATCCATTCGACTACGTCCGTTTGTCTTCTTCATGGACCCGTTGTTCTTCCTTGCGGGATTTCAGGCAAGATGACCATACCCTTGAAATCACTTCTATCTTTGCTTGCTAGTTGTTCGCTCTATCACTATGTCCCGCTACCTACCACTTGTTTATCATGCCTCCCATGTTGCCATGTCAAGCGTCTAACCCACCTTCCTAGCAAACCGTTATTTGGCTATGTTACCGATTTTGCTCAGCCCCTCTTATAGCGTTGCTAGTTGCAGGTGAAGATGAAGTTTGTTCCATGTTGGAACATGTTTGTGTTGGGATATCACAATATCTCTTATTTAATTTTAATGCATCTATATACTTGGTAAAGGGTGGAAGGCTCGACCTTATGCCTGGTGTTTTGTTCCACTCTTTTCGCCCTAGTTTCCGTCATACCGGTGTTATGTTCCTTGATTTTGCGTTCCTTACGTGGTTGGGTGTTATGGGAACCCCTTGACAGTTCGCTTTGAATAAAACTCCTCCAGCGAGGCCCAACCTTGGTTTTACATTTGCCTAACAACCTATACCTTTCCCTTGGGAGTAATTAACCCGAGGGTCATCTTATTTTAACCCCCAGGCCAGTGCTTCTCTAAGTGCTGGTCCGAACTAGAGCACCGTGCGGGACCGTCCCTTGGCAACTTGGATTATGTTGGTACCTATATGCTTAGCTTATCCGGTGTGCCCTGAGAACGAGATATATGCAGCTCCTATCGGGATTTGTTGGCACATCCAGGCGGTCTTGCTGGTCTTGTTTTACCATTGTCGAAATGTCTTGTAACCGGGATCTGAGACTGATCGGGTCTTCCCGGGAGAAGGAATATCCTTCGTTGACCGTGAGAGCTTGTGACGGGCTAAGTTGGGACACCCCTACAGGGTATAAACTTTTGAGAGCCGTGCCCGCAGTTATGTGGCAGATGGGAATTTGTCAATACCCGATTGTAGAGAAATTGACACTTGACTTAACTAAAATGCATCAACCGTGTGTGTAGCCATGATGGTCTCTTCTCGGCGGAGTCCGGGAAGTGAACACGGTTCTTGTGTTATGCTTGAACGTAAGTAGTTTCAGGATCTTTTCTTGATCACTTATAGTTCACGACCGTTGCGTTGCTTCTCTTCTCGCTCTTATTTGCATAAGTTAGCCACCATATATGCTTAGTTCTTGCTACAGCTCCACCTCATTACCTTATCCTACCCATAAGCTTAAATAGTCTTGATCTCGCGGGTGTGAGATTGTTGAGTCCTTGTGGCTCACAGATACTTCCAAACAGTTGCAGGTGTCGATGATACCAGTGTAGGTGACGCAACCCAGCTCAAGTGCGAGCTCTATGAAGATCTTGGTCGTTGTTTTGTTTTGTTTCCTTTTGTTCAGTAGTGGATCCCGGTTGGGACGATCGGGGATCTAGCATTTGGGGTTGTCTTCTTTTATTTTGGTTTCATAGTCGGATCTTGATTGTACTTTGGATGATGTATGTTTAACTTGTATTTGTGTGAAGTGGCGATTGTAAGCCAACTCTTGATCCCTTTCTTATTCAGTACATGGGATTGTGTGAAGATTACCCCTCTTGCGACAAACCTACCATGCGGCTATGCCTCTAAGTCGTGCCCCGGCACGTGGGAGATATAGCCGCATTGTGGGTCACAGTATGTAAAGCTAGGTGGCAAATATTTAGCAACAATATAATTAGCATAGTTAGCATACCAAGGAGTGTTATGAGAAACATTTATTGCAGCCAACTGCTCATCAGGAAAACTATCATCAATAGGTAGTGGATCATCAAGCACATTTTAAGCCTAGACAAATTATCAGCTACGGGGTTCTGTGCTCCTTTTCTATTAGTGATATGCAAATCAAATTCTTGTAGCAAGAGAACCCAACGAATAAGCCTAGGCTTAGCATCTTTCTTTTCCATAAGATATTTAATAGTAGCATGGTCGGTGTGAACAATTACTTTTGAATCAACAATGTAAGATCTAAATTTATCACAAGCAAAACCACTGCTAGAAATTCTTTTTCAGTAGTAGCATAATTTATTTGAGCACTGTCTAGAGTTTTACTAGCATAATGAATAACATTTAGTTTCTTATCAACTCTTTGTCTTAGAACATCACCAACAATATCTCTACTCCTAATGTCTCAGTTGGTAGTCTTTGGTCCATGGTTAATATTTGTCCCACCTACACTGGTTTTTTTCATCCTCCCTCCCACCTACCACCTCCCAGCGATTCCCCCCTGAACCGTCAAACCAAAAAAATAATCTATGTTAGCGATGCGAGGTCCAGGTGGCAAACCTCCGGTCGATCCAGAGAAAAACGGAGTGAAAAAATCTACGAAAATAAACTTACGAAAATCCCCTTGCCCCCAACCCCCACCCACACGTCTGTCGATCCCCTCTCCGCCGCCCCGAGACCAACACACGTCACTCCATCGATCCCCTCTCCAGATTGCCGCCTCCGCCATTTCTCTAGATCGCCGCCTCCATCGTTTCTCTAGATCACCGCCACCGCCGTCTAAACCACCACTGCCGCCGTCGTCAGACATAAGATGCCATCGGGATCGCGTCCACGAACGGGACCGCCACCGCCGACGTGTGCCGCAGGAACATCGAAGCAAGACTGTGGCGCGGCTGGTCCATTGCACCCTCGAGCGAGTGTGGTGGAGACAAACTGAGGGGTGCAGGGAGGCAGACTGGAGGCACGGTCCACGGTGGGCGACTCTGTCATGCCGCTTTTCCTCTCCCCATGTGTGTGGATCTCCTTCCAGCTCCTAAGGGCCGCTTCACTCTCCTTTGTTCCGGTTAGTGCGCCTTAATTTTTATATGCCTTACCAACTTTCCATCGGGGATCTGCACCGTTGCGATATGAAGTAATCTCTCTTCCATGCGACTTGCTGGCCACCCGGAGCCCATGTCAAACTCATCAGCAGCAATTCACAACAGGTGAGTCAAACAGTCGATGGGATCAAGTGCTGATGCAGACCCGCTGCGTGAGGCAATAAGGCTTATGCACGTACACAACCATGAGCTAGAAACTTGATCTACTCTTATGATAGTATTTTTTCAAAGCTAATGTACCGCTTTATTTGGACTGCTGCAATGATGTCTTAGAATTTGTTCATCATAGGACATAGTGTGAACAATTGATTTAGTTCATTGGTTCAGTGAACTGGTGCAGGTGTGGTCATGCCGGTGCCGCCATCACCCTTGGAGGTTTGAAGGAACAACTGGATGTGATGGCGAATGGATGCAGTTGTATGCTTCTTTCTTGTTCTTGGTGTTCAGCAGAAGTTGTAAGTTTATGCCCGGAGATGCTATTTTTGTATGTAGTATAGTCTATATATTTGGCAAACTGTGTGAATTGGCCTATGACACGGTATAAATTTTAGCTATCATTTAGTTTATCAATTCAGAACTATTTTTTATGCTGGTTTTGTCAACACAATTGCTCTTGTTGGGTGGAGCTGTTTTGTTGGAGAAGTTTTGTGGCTGGGACAATGTCACCAACGACGAGGGCGTCCATCCTGGTAAATTATCTAATGCTGACTAGATCCTCTAGATCCTAGGTTGGCTAGAAGATACCTAAGGATGATAGAGATTTCAACCTTGATGGGTCCAACATATTGCTCCTGACAATGATACGACATACATGTTGGGCGATTGGTTCTTGATGTTACATACTTCATGCTACATCACATGTTCGGAAATTACTATCCATCAGCTAGGAGGGCAACATTTGTATGGGGTGGTTATGCTAGACCATCACGACCTTCATAGCCACAAACGAAATGGTTTGCAAATGAATTTTCACAGCTACCAAGTTGTGAGATCTGACTCTCAGACTTATATACCTCCTTACCAGTGCAAATATGTTTGTATGGGTTTTGTTTTCGACAGGTTGCACTTCTTAAAGTTTTTGTGCTACTGCACATGTTATGTCTCCCATATGGTTTATCTTTACTGGCATCCTATTGAATATTGGGTTTTGATGGAAGAATGTGGGGGATCAAAACTCAGAGGTGAAATATTTTGTGATAATTATTACTTTTTAAAGAAATATTGTCATATTTGAAGCTCTATTGCTTCTTAAACCTAATCATAGCTTTGTGCATGTTGAAGTTCCAGTCTTATTGGTAGTTCCAATGCAGCGACCTTGCTATGTAAATTCAAAGAAGTTACTACCTAATAATTCTCTCTTGCTATTCTAGCTACCCGAGAAGTTCAAAGAATGCTAAAAGGAATATACTCTGAACCTAGGGAGAAGTGATCAGCCATTCATCTCATCAATGTATTTTTTCTTGGTTGCATTTGGTTTGGCAGACCTAAAATAATCAGAGTTACTCACTAGGTTTTTGTAGACTGAACCTGTATATAATGTGGTAGATTCTACATTAGAGTTATATTCCCCCCGGGTTATGTGTCAGACAGCTAGAGTAGTAATGTTGCAACTAGACATCTATTGTGGAACCATTACTAGTTATTGGTATTCAAATACATGATTTCTACTGCAAATATTTATGCGAATGCTTCCTTATCATGTTTTCTAAGCTCAAAAACCTTAATTTCTTCCATTTAAATTTTCTCATCCATAATGGACCTTTATGAAAGGAGGCAATTTGTCTATCTCCATTGCACACGAAGCGTATATAATGTTGTTATATTTTTTTGTGTATGGAGATACTAAAAGGACCAAAATTGTTGGTAATATTGCTGCACAAATGTTTTGCGATTTCCTAAATCACTGTCAAGTTTTTGTATCCTAACTCCACAGTTATCTAGAAATCACTTGATTAAATGTATTACAATGTCAAAAATAACAAGTCCAAATTTTGTTCTAATCTATGTGATGACATGTTTGATTTGCAGGGCATGGAGAGTTCTTGTGGAAATTGTTCAGTTAGCTGATGACATGTTTGATTTGCAGGGCTTATGTTGCACGAAGAAACAAGACACATGTTTGATTTGCATGGTGATTCTGCACTAATTATTCAGGTTGTTGTCTTTCCAATCCAAAAGAACTAAGTGCTTGATTTGGACAAGCCATGGTGACACCAGCTCCCAACCATAGTGATTTGTAATTTGACAGAACTTATCCCTGGTTGCGTAATGGAGAAATCAGGGATGCCTAACATCAGCGATGAGGCGGAGGCATGCGCTTGTCCTCTCAGCCCATATTTTGCTATTATGGTGCCTTTCACTTCCGTCTGCCTCTAGCTGGCGCTGGCAGCACCTATCCCTTTCCGCAGTGCATCCATGTCGCAGTACAACACCAGTAATGTGAGCACTGCTGAGTTAATTGTTGCTTTTATTCTTGAAGTCAGCTTTGCTCCCTAATTCTTATTAACCCACAAGTATAGGGGATCGCAACAGTTTTCGAGGGTAAAGTATTCAACCCAAATTTGTTGATTCGACGAAAGGGGAGCCAAAGAATATTCTCAAGTATTAGCAGCTGAGTTGTCAATTCAACCACACCTGGAAACTTAGTATATGCAGCAAAGTATTTAGTAGCAAAGTAATATGATAGTAGTGGTAACGGTAGCAAAAGGTAACAGTAGTAAAAGTAATGTTTTTGGTATTTTGCAGTGATGATAGCAATAGCAACGGAAAAGTAAATAAGCGAAGAACAATATATGGAAAGCTCGTAGGCAATGGATCGGTGATGGAGATTATGCCGGATGCGGTTCATCATGTAACAGTCATAACCTAGGGTGACACAGAACTAGCTCCAGTTCATCAATGTAATGTAGGCATGTATTCCGAATATAGTCATACGTGCTTATGGAAAAGAACTTGCATGACATCTTTTGTCCTACCCTCCCGTGGCAGCGGGGTCCTTACGGAAACTAAGGGATATTAAGGCCTCTTTTAATAGAGTACTAGAACAAAGCATTAACACATAGTGAATACATGAACTCCTCAAACTACGGTCATCACCGGTAAGTATCCCGATTATTGTCATTTCAGGGTTAACGGATCATAACACATAATAGGTGACTATAGACTTGCAAGATAGGATCAAGAACTACTCATATATTGATGAAAACATAATAGGTTCAGATCTGAAATCATGGCACTCGGGCCCTAGTGACAAGAATTAAGCACAACAAAGTCATAGCAACATCAATCTCAGAACATAGTGGATACTAGGGATCAAACCCTAACAAAACTAACTCGATTACATGATAGATCCCATCCGACCCATCACCGTCCAGCAAGCCTACGATGGAATTACTCACGTACGGCGGTGAGCATCATGAAATTGGTGATGGAGGATGGTTGATGATGACGATGGTGACGGATTCCCCTCTCCGGAGCCCCGAACGGACTCCAGATCAGCCCTCCCGAGAGGTTTTAGGGCTTGGCAGCGTCTCCGTATCGTAAAACGCGATGAATCCTTCTCTCTCATTTTTGTCTCCCCGAAACACAATATATCGAGTTGGAGTTGGAGTCGGAGAGGCACCAGGGGGCCCACGAGGTAGGGAGGCACGCCCTAGGGGGGCAGGCGCGCCCCCACCCTCACGGATAGGTGATGGGCCCCCTTGCCTTCATCTTTTGCAGGTATTTTTTATATTTTCCAAAAAGTTGCTCCGTGAAGTTTTAGGTCATTCCGAGAACGTTTGTTTCTGCACATAAATAACACCATGATAATTCTACTGAAAACAACGTCAGTCCGGGTTAGTTCCATTCAAATCATGCAAGTTAGAGTCCAAAACAAGGGCAAAAGTGTTTGGAAAAGTACATACAACGGAGACGTATCAACTCCCCCAAGCTTAAACCTTTGCTTGTCCTCAAGCAATTCAGTTGACAAACTGAAAGTGATAAAGAAAAACTTTTACAAACTCTGTTTGCTCTTGTTGTTGTAAATATGTAAAGCCATCATTCAAGTTTTCAGCAAAGATTATAACTAACCACATTCGCAATAATGCTTAGGTCTCAAGTTTACTCATATAAATAGCATAATCAACTAGCAAGCAATAATAATAAATCTCGAATGACAACACTTTCTCAAAACAATCATAATATAATATAAGAAGGTGGTATCTCGCTAGCCCTTTCCGAGACCGCAAAACATAAATGCAGAGCACCATTAAAGACCAGGGACTGACTAGACATTGTAATTCATGGTAAAAGAGATCCAGTCAAGTCATACTCAATGTAAATTAACAGAAATGAATGCAAATGACAGCGGTGCTCTCCAACTGGTGCTTTTTAATAAGAGGATGATGACTCAGCATAAAAGTAAATAGATAGGCCCTTCGCAGAGGGAAGCAGGGATTTGTAGAGGTGCTAGATCTCGGTTTTGAAATAGAGATGAATACTATTTTGAGCGATATACTTTCATTGTCAACATAACAACCAAGAGATGGCGGTATCTTCCATGCTACACACATTATAGGCGGTTCCCAAATGGAATGGTAAAGTTTATACTCCCCCTTCCACCAACAAGCATCAATCCATGGCTTGCTCGAAACAATGAGTGCCTCCAACTAACAAGAGTCCCAGGGGGAGTTTTGTTTGCAATTATTTTGATTTAGTTTGCATAAAGCATGGGACTGGGCATCCCGGTGACCAGCCATTTATCTCGTGAGTGAGGATAACCCGCCTAACATGGAAGATACAGATAGCCCTAGTTGATACATGAGCTATTCGAGCATACAAAACATGATATTTATTTGAAGGTTTAGAGTTTGGCATATACAAATTTACTTGGAGCGGCAGGTAGATACCGTATATAGGTAGGTATAGTGGACTCATGTGGAATAACTTTGGGGTTTAAGGGATTGGATGCACAAGCAGTATTCCCGCTTAGTACAAGTGAAGGCTAGCAGAAGACTAGGAAGCGACCAGCTAGAGAGTGACAACAACCATGAACATGCATTAAAATTAATCAACACCGAATGCAAGCATGAGTAGGATATAATCCACCATGAACATAAATATCGTGAAGGCTATGTTGATTTTGTTTCAACTACATGCGTGAACATGCGCCAAGTCAAGTCACTTAAATCATTCAGAGGAGGATACCACCCTATCATACCACATCATAACCATTTTAATATCATGTTGGCATGCAAGGTAAACCATTATAACTCATAGCTAATCAAGCATGGCACAAGAAACTATGGTCTCTAGTTGTCATTGCAAACATGTTTATTCATAATAGGCTGAATCAGGAATGATGAACTAATCATATTTAAAAAAAAGAGGTCAAGTTCATACCAGCTTTTCTCATCTCAGTCAGTCCATCATATATCATCATAATTGCCTTTCACTTGCACGACCGAACGATGTGAATAATAATAATAGTGCACGTGCATTGGACTAAGCTAGAATCTGCAAGCATTCAATAAACAGGAGAAGGCAAGGCAATATGGGATCTTTTGTCAAATCAACAATAATGCATATAAGAGCCACTTCAACAATTTAATTATGGTCTTCTCCTATCGACCCCCAAAGAAAAGAAAAGGAATAAAACTATTTACACGGGAGAGCTCCCAACAAGCAAAAGAAGAACATGAAATCTTTTTGGGTTTTCTTTTTTCAATTACTACTACAAGCATGGAAAGTAAACTAATTAAAACCTACAACTAATTTTTTGGTTTTTCTTAAAGTTTATCAAACACACAAGAAGAGAGCATAAAAAGGAAATTAAACTAACATGGATGATAAACATGAAAAAGTATGAGCACCAACATCTAGCAATGAGTGTGTGAACATGAATGTAATGTCGGTGGGAAATACGTACTCCCCCAAGCTTAGGCTTTTGGCCTAAGTTGGTCTATGGCCATGGCTGGCCTCGCGGATATCCATAATAGTAGTTGGGGTCGTACTGCGATGAAGAGGAAGACTCCGATTGCCACTAGCTGGCAATCATCTCTGGATCCCACTGGTAATTAGACTGTCGTGAATGATCAACTTGTTGTTCCGGCTCTGGCTCCATAGCTGGTGCAGGGTTCCGATAGGCTTGAATAGCCTTTAACGGAACAAGGTACTGGCCTGCAGATAAATCAAACAAAGAAGGAGCAGGTAGGGTAATAGTCTCAGGATGATGTTTATCAAAGAACAATTTGTATTTAAGCTCTCCTTCCCTATTCTTAACAATAAAATCAGGTGCCATCATACTTTTATAATCTAAATAAACACGCGACAACACCTTTTCTTCCTTCTCATAATGCCTAATAGGTATGTTAAAATGCACAGCTAGGCGTGAGACATAGATGCCTCCAAAGATGGGGCCCTTGGTACGGTTCAGACTTAACCGTTTAGCAATAATGCCGCCCATACTAACAGAGTTATCACCGTATAAACCGTGGAGCAAAATAATAATATCAGGGACACTAAGGTTTCCACAGTTCCCGCGACCAATTAAACAACGACCAGCAAATAATGCAAAATAGCGTAAAACAGGAAAATGTATGCTAGTGATTCGTGCATCGGAAACATTCCTTGTTTCCCCTACAGTGATAGTGTCAATAAACCCATCCACATCCTCAAGATGTGGTTCCTCTGTCTTGCCCTCGAAAGGGATTAAACAGACCCGACAAAAATCATAAAGTGACATATCCTTATGCTCATCGTATAAATGAAACTCCACCGTAGGTGGTGAGCTCCTAGAATGGAAATGAAAGTTTTGCACAAAGATATTTGTGAGTAAGAGATACTGACCGCGTTGGTCGTGGAGGAAAGCGGTGAGGCCTGCATTCTTAGCCAATTCATAAAAATCTTCATAAATCCCGGCTGCTCTCAAGAAATCATCGGAAGGCCATTCACACGCCCGAACCTCCGTGGTGTGAGGCAGATTATACTTAGGCTTTGGTGCCTTTTCCTTCGAGCTTCGACTCGATGAACCCTCAAAAGTCTCTTCATCATTTTCTGAAAAATTCTGAAATTTTTAGTAACTTCAAAATAAAAGTAAACCAAACTCAATAATATTGATAGCAACTACTCCTACAAGTGCCTAGGGCCTATATCATGCATCAAAACTACTTTTGACCATATAAACTTGACATGTAAGCTCAAGAACTGGGTCACCTAAGCAGCAAAAATTTGCAATGAATAAAGCACTAGAATGAAAACTAATTGGACCAAATGGAGGAGTCACATACCAAGGAACAATCTCCCCAAGCAGTTTTGTGAGAGGTGCTTTGAGCAAGGAGATCGAAAATGGCAGCAACATGAGCTAGAACTCGTGCTTGAGCTGTATATTCGTGTTTGTGGGAGGAAGAAGAAGTGTGTGGGTGCAGGAATAAGTGGAGGAGGGCCACCGTGGGCCCACGAGGCAGGGGGGCGTGCCCAGGGGGGTAGGGCGCGCCCTCCACCCTCGTGGGCAGGTGGTTGACCCCCCTGCTGTGTTCTCAGTGCCAAATATTCTCAAATATTCCAGAAAAAATCATATTTAAATTTCAGGGCATTTGGAGAACTTTTATTTTCGGGGTATTTTTATATTGCATGGATAATCAGATAACAGACAGAAAAATACTATTTTTATTTTATTTAATATAAATAACAGAAAGTAAAAGGAGGGTACAGCAGGTTGTGCCTTCTAGTTTCATCCATCTCATGATCATCAAAAGGAATCCACTAACAAGGTTGATCAAGTCTTGTTAACGAACTCATTCCGAATAACATGGAACCGGAGAAATTTCGAATAACACTATGTTACCTCAACGGGGATATGCACATCCCCAATAATAAGAATATCATATTTCTTCTTGACAGTAGGTAGAGGAAATTCAAAACCTCCAAATATAATCGATGGACTTTTTCCAATAGAGTTGATACTATGAACTTGAGGTTGTTTCCTCGGAAAGTGTACCGTATGCTCATTACCATTAACATGAAAGGTGACATTGCCTTTAGTGCAATCAATAACAGCCCCTGCAGTATTCAAAAAGGGTCTTCCAAGAATAATAGACATACTATCGTCCTCGGGAATATCAAGAATAACAAAGTCCGTTAAAATAGTAACGTTTGCAACTACAACAGGCACATCCTCACAAATACCGACAGGTATAGCAGTTGATTTATCAGCCATTTGCAAAGATATTTCAGTAGGTGTCAACTTATTTAAATCAAGTCTATGATATAAAGAGAGAGGCATAACACTAACACCGGCTCCAAGATCACATAAAGCAGTTTTAACATAGTTTCTTTTAATGGAGCATGGTATAGTTGGTACACCGGGATCTCCAAGTTTCTTAGGTATTCCACCTTTAAAAGTATAGTTAGCAAGCATGGTGGAAATTTCAGCTTCTGGTATCTTTCTTTTATTTGTAACAATATCTTTCATATACTTAGCATAAGGATTCATTTTGAGCATATCAGTTAATCGCATACGCAAAAAGATAGGTCTAATCATTTCAGCAAAGCGCTCAAAATCCTAATCATCCTTTTTCTTGGATGGTTTGGAAGGAAAATGCATGGGTTTCTGAACCCATGGTTCTCTTTCTTTACCGTGTTTCCTAGCAACAACATCTTTCTTATCATAATGTTGATTGTTTGATTGTGGGTTATCAAGATCAACAACAGGTTCAATTTCTATATCATTATCATTACTAGGTTGAGTATTATCATGAACATTATCATTAACATTATCACTAGTTTCAGGTTCATTACCAGATTGTGTTTCAGCATCAGAAATAGAAATATCATTTGGATTCTCAAGTGTTTCAATAACAGGTTCACTAGAAGCATGTAAAGTCCTATCATTTTTCTTTTTCTGCCTATTAGAAGGACTAGGTGCATCCACATTATTTCTCTGAGAATCTTGCTCAATTCTCTTAGGGTGGCCTTCATGATACAAAGGTTCCTGAGTCATTTTACCACCTCTAGTCATAACTCTAACATCATTATCATTATCCTTACTATTCAATTCATTGAGCAAATCATTTTGAGCTTTAAGTACTTGTTCTACTTGAGTGGTAACCATAGAAGCATGTTTACTAATAAGTTTAAGTTCACCTTTGACATTAGCCATATAATCACCCAAGTGTTCGAGCATATTTGAATTGTATTACAATTGTCTACCAAAATAAGCATTAAAATCTTCTTGCTTAGCCATAAATTTATCAAACTCATCTAAGCATGGGCTAGCAATTTTATCAGGAGGGATTTCATCTTTATCATATCTATAGAGAGAATTTACCTTTACTACCTGTGTCGGGTTATCAAGACCATGAGTTTCTTCAATAGGTAGAGGATTAAGATCATATGTTTCTTCAACAGGCGGTAAATTATGACCATGTATTTCTTCAATAGGAGGTAAATTCTTAACATCTTCAGCTTTAATACCTTTTTCTTTCATAGATTTCTTTGCCTCTTGTATATCTTCAGGACTGAGAAATAGAATACCCCTCTTCTTTGGAGTTGGTTTGGGAATAGGCTCAGGAATTTGCTCCGGAGGTGTCCAATTATTTTCATTCGTCAACATATTATTCGATAGAGTTTTAGCATCATCCGATGTTCTTTCCCTGAAAACGGAACCAGCACAACTACGCAGGTAATCTCTGGAGGCATCGGTTAGTCCATTATAAAATATATCAAGTATTTCATTTTTCTTAAGAGGATGATCAGGCAAAGCATTAAGTAATTGGAGAAGCCTCCCCCAAGCTTGTGGGAGACTCTCTTCTTCAATTTGCACAAAATTATATATATCCTTTAAAGCAACTTGTTTCTTATGAGCAGGAAAATATTTAGCAGGGAAGTAATAAATCATATCCTAGGGACTACGCACACAACTAGGATCAAGAGAATTAAACCATATCTTAGCATCATCCTTTAATGAGAATGGAAATATTTTAAGGATATAAAAGTAACGAGTTCTCTCATCAGTAGTGAACAGGATGGCTATATCATTTAATTTAGTAAGATGTGCCACAACAATTTCAGATTCATAGCCATGAAAAGGATCAGATTCAACCAAAGTAATTATATCAGGATCAACAGAGAATTCATAATCCTTATCGGTAACACAGATAGGTGAAGTAGCAAAAGCAGGGCCATGTTTCATTCTAGCATTTAGAGATTGCTTGTTCCATTTAGTTAATAACCTCTTAAGTTCGTATCTATCTTTGCAAGCTAAAATAGCTAAAGAAGCTTCTTGATCAAAAACATAACCCTCAGGAATAACAAGTGATTCTTCATCATCACTTTCATCAGTATTATCAGATTCAATATTTTCAATCTCTCTAGCCCTAGCAAGTTGTTCATCAAGAAATTCACCAAGTGGCACAGTAGTATCAAGCATAGAAGTAGTTTCATCATAAGTATCATGTATAGTGGAAGTGGCATCATCAATAACATGCGGCATATCAGAATGAATAGCAGAAGCATGTTTAGCTGTCGCAAGCTTACTTAAAATAGAAGGTGAATCAAGTGCAGAGCTAGATGGCAGTTCCTTACCTCCCCTCGTAGTTGAGGGATAAATCTTGGTTTTTGGATCTCTCAAGTTCTTCATAATGATAAGCAGATATAAATCCCAAGTGACTCAAAGAATAGAGCTATGCTCCCCGACAACGGTGCCAGAAAATAGTCTTGATAACCCACAAGTATAGGGGATCGCAATAATTTTTGAGGGTAAAGTATTCAACCCAAATTTGTTGATTCGACACAAGGGGAGCCAAAGAATATTCTCAAGTATTAGCAGCTGAGTTGTCAATTCAACCACACCTGGAAACTTAGTATCTGCAGCAAAGTATTTAGTAGCAAAGTAATATGATCGTAGTGGTAACGGTAGCAAAAGGTAACAATAGTAAAAGTAATGTTTTTGGTATTTTGTAGTGATGATAGCTGTCGGTGTCAAAACCGGCGGATCTCGGGTAGGGGATCCTGAACTGTGCATCTAAGGCGAATGGTAAGGGGACACGATGTTTACCTAGGTTCGGGCCCTCTTGATGGAGGTAATACCCTACGTCCTGCTTGATTGTTCTTGATGATATGAATAGTACAAGAGTTGATCTACCAAGAGATCAAGGAGGATAAACCCTAGAAGCTAGCCTATGGTATGATTGTATGTTGTCCTACGGACTAAACCCTTCGATTTATATAGACACCGGAGGGGGCTAGGGTTACACAAGGTCGGTTACAAAGGAGGATATATACATATCCGTATTGCCTAGGTTGCCTTCCACGCCAAGTAGAGTCCCATCCGGACACGGGACGAAGTCTTCAATCTTGTATATTCATAATCCGACAGTCCGGCTGTCCGAAGACCCCCTAATCCAGGACTCCCTCAGTAGCCCCCGAACCAGGCTTCAATGACGATGAGTCCGGCACGCAGTATTGTCTTCGGCATTGCAAGGCGGGTTCTTCTCCAAATCTTGAATATCTGTAAAGTAGTGTCCGGCTCCTATAAATGTTGGACTTCTAGGATTCTGTGCCCAATAAGTGCCACCCTCCACGCATCGAGCGAATGCGAGGAGCCAACGCGTTTTTACATTCACCCCCCTAGCCAGGTAAATAAATTGTCTATTAAAGGGATGGGGATTCTTTGATCCAATCCACACCCTCCTCCCCCAGCGAAAATCCATCGGAGCGTGCTCGGAAAAAATCCATCCCATCATGTCTGACCACCGCAGCTCCTCCTCTCGCCCCATAGCCCTAAGCCCGGTGATTGGGAGAGGTGTTCCATTCCGCATAGTCGTTTGGTAGAGCTATAGACCCAGGGATTTCTCCCTCCGTCGTATTTGGTCCCTGTCCGAGTCGGGCTCGCCACCTATAATGGCGGGGAGCAAGCGGAGAGCTTCCCCAGCCACTCCAAGGGGTAGTGAGTGTGCCTTGTCCCTTACTTACTAAGGGGACTCGGATTTCCAATTCATCCGTTCCTTCACGGGCTCCTGGAGTTTTATGGCCTCCAACTACACAATTTCACCCCTGCTTCCTTATTACACATCGCCGGGTACGTTGCCCTTTGCGACCTATTTCTGGGCTGCGAGGCTCATTTCGAGCCGTGGAAGAGGTTATTTTGCCTTGTGCCCCACACACAAAAGGGGTCACTTTATCAGGTGGGCGGAGCCGAAATATGGCGCATCGCCGAAACCGGATACCTGTCCGGTACTCTGAAGAAGACGTCCGAAGATTGGCCTTTGGAGTGGTTTTATATGGAGGACGTCCCCCTTCCAGACCCTGTTCGGCGGGGTCTTCCTAAGTTCAACAATGCTCCTCTGAAGAAACGTCGAAGTTCGCACCCACGAAGCCCCCAGGAGGAAGACAACGGAGAAGTCCTCTACCTGATGAACTGGATTAAAGCGTTGGCTTAATCAGGATTGACAATAATCGAGTTTATGTCAGTATGCATAATGCGGGGAGTGCAGCCACTTCAATATCGAGGGCACCGCCTATGGTGTTTTAACGAGGAAGATGATGCCACCCGTTGCGGGCGTAAGGGACCAGACTCTGCTGCCGCTTTAGCAAAAATTCTGTCCGAGTTGTTCAAGGGAGAGTAAGAGGAGTTCATCCGTATCAAGTCACGGGATGGATTCTCCATGTACAACCCTCCAAGCTGGGTGAGTTATACCTCTTTACTCCCATTCTTCCCGCATTCTTCGTCGTAGGTACTCACCTTGCCATTTTACGGCAGGAACTGCGAAAAGCTCTAAGGGAGATCAACAACTCGTCTCCACAACCAGAGGACCCTGGCCGGGCCCTCGGTCCCGGACTCGAAGAGGATTCGGACATATTCATGGAGCTGATAGACAGGCAATTCTATCAATTGAGCTACGATGACGCCATGCTGGCCATAACGGCCGACTATCCCGGGCTGCTCCCTGCGTCGCATGTAAGAAAAAACAAAATCCCAACTCCAAAAATAGGATTTCCTTTTAGACACTTCACCTAACGTACACATATGGTGTTTTATAGGGAAGGCATTCGGGACGCCGTACCGAACCCACAGCAACTCGCCAACAAGAGGCACCGAAGCCGGGTAGGCAAAAAAGGAAGGCGGTCAGGACAGAGACGCCGACGCAGAGGTATGACACAAAACCTCGCTCCGTGGTTGTTGTCTTTCTCAAAATGCAGTGACATCCATGCTTCTTTAATATAAAAACGCTCGCCGGACTATATCCGGAGAGGCCGCCGATCACGCATCCACCAGTCGGGCCCCAGGGCCGGACATAGAGGCGGAAGCCAACATGGGGCGGACGCCGGATGCTCCTCCTACAGAGGATGCAGATAGACTATCCACTACAAATTCAGAAGTGGAGAGCGCCATGAATCATAGGCGTCGCCGGGCCATACTCCATGACGATTGTTTCTCGCCAGAGGAATTTGATGCCTTCAATTCCGGAGACGCGTACATCCGTGCTGCTCAAAATGGTCTAGCCATAGCCACGTACCAATATGTAAGGGATATACGGGTAAGAAAATCTGACGATTATATGTATCAGTAGCCCCCGAGACTTGAAACAGTTGACGCAACTGATTTAAGGATCATTATTCATGCAGGTTCTTACGGAGAAGAATTCTCAATTGTCTCAAGAGCTGGACGAGTGCAAGGCCCAGCTGGAAGCCGCTGTTGCCGCATTGAAGGAGTCCAAAAAGGGTCCCCCTGGTACCTCTTTTGTTTATTGCAAAGAATATCGGTACCGGGTAGTATGCGGCATGTATGCACACCTAACAATAGATGTTGCAGGTGGCCCCGGAGTGAATCCGGAGGCCGTGGAGGCGGATACGGCGCATGATGATCGACATCGAAATGCTGGCGAGCGCGTGCTGACGCGAGTCAGGCAGGAGAAAAATGATCTCCAAGATGCCAATATCCGGCTGGGCGTGGAACTGAAGGATGTCCGGGCCCAGCTTGCGGACTCCATGAAGGAGAATAAAAGGCTTCGGTGCGACATTTTTAGTAAGTGCTTGAACGAACTTTTTAAAGGAGTTCGGCGGAGAAGCCTACTAACAGCATTATGTCTGTAGATATGCTGACGGGTCGTCCCACGGAGGAGATGCCCGGGTCTTCGGGTGATCTTCTACCAGAGCTCTCACAACTACACGAACAAGTTCGGCAGGTGATGCAGAGTATTACCCAAGCCTTGTGGCCATCCGCGTCCCCGCTAGGAGGCATGGGGGAGCTTATAGAGAAGCTCAAGGGAGCGTGGCGGCGCTTCCGATTATGGAAGATATCAGCCTGCCGACAAGGTGCAAGGGAAGCCTAGGCTATGGTGAAGCCACGATATACCAAGGCTGACCCAAACCACATGGCCGAGGTCGGACCTGTGGGGCCTGATGGGAAAGAGATCCCCGTCAGTTTAGTGTATGATCAAGTAGAATTAGCCGCAAAGTATCACCAACATGATTGTAGGCTAGACAGCCTGTTGGATGGTATAGAAGAAGAATTTAATCAGTCTTAGTGACTGTGTACTTCAAGTGACATATGTAATGTCCCTAGCCGGATTGTAAATCATTTGTTATGGTGGACCTTTTCGCTTCGACCTCTGGACCCGATAGTCCTTAGTGTATTCAAATACCCACTCGGTTATATAAGAACCGGGGTATGCATGGAAACCAGGCGTAGGGGTCATAAGTGCTTGAACAGACAAGTACCCAACTAGCTATGTTATATTACATGGATAGTAAGAAACATCTTCCAGGGAGAATAGTTCCATTAAGGGTTCCTTTCCCTGGGTACGCATGCCCTAATGTGCATGTCCGAACTGCGAGACGCAGGCTAAAAACATCTGGGGGCATGTAGTAATTTAAACGGAAGTCATCTTTTATTCACCGACCGAATATTCCCTTAAGAACGCTAGCTTTCGGCTTCACCCAGTCTGAGGTACACATCCAGCTGACCCGACAGTAACAATCGTAGAGGTGCTCCCCTTATGCCCTAGCCAAATTAACAGGAACGTGGGGCATAAAAACAAGAGCCAGGCAACCTAGCTTGGCCAAAACTTAAGTCATATCGATGCATATAATGGTGAAAAAAGGTACATGCGGAAGAATAACACATGTGCGGGGCATAAAGCCCAGAAAGGTAATTAGATTAAGCTTCTGTATAGGAAGCCCCTAGATATATGGAGCGCGGTTAGCGCGTCAAGATTGTGTAACCAAGACACAAGTGTAGCCCTTTAGGGCCTTCAAGGAAAAATAGAGAAAGAAAGAGAGAGAAAACAAATGTGCAAAAAATTGATGGAGGTAAGGAGACGGACACAGAGTCCGGCGCTAGGCGTAGAATCTTCAGAGTCTGGCTGCGTTCCATGGGTTTGGCTTGAGTCGATTATCCGATGCATCCCGCAGACGGTACGCTCCACCGGTTAGAACCTGGTCGATAATGAAGGGACCTTCCCATTGGGCTTGATCTTGTTCTTTTTCTTTTCCGACAGGAGTAGAACTAGTTCGCCAATGTTATAGGTTTTGGCCCGTACTTCTCTGCTTTGATACCTTCGAGCCTGTTGCTGATAGAATGCGGAACGGGCCTTTGCTACGTCGCGTTCCTCCTCCAGGTCATCCAAACTGTCCTGCCGATCGAGCTTGGCCTCTCTTTCTTCGTACATGCGCACTCGAGGTGAGTCATGAATTATGTCGCAAGGCAGCACCGCCTCAGTGCCGTACACCATAAAAATGGTGTGTATACGGTAGTGCGATTCGGCATGGTCCGCAGCCCCCATAGTACGGAGTCGAGCTCCTCTACCCAATGCGTGTCTGATTCCTTTAAGGACCGCACTAATCTGGGTTTAATGCCGCTCATGATAAGACCATTCGCTCGTTCGACTTGACCGTTAGTTTGTGGATGATAGACAGAAGCATAATCGAGCTTAATGCCCATGTTGCTGCACCAGAGTTTCACCTCGTTGGCTATAAAGTTTGTGCCGTTGTCAGTGATGGTGCAGTGGGGGACGCCATAACGGTGTACAACCCCGGATATGAAGTCTATCACCGGTCCAGATTCAACTGTTTTGACAGGTTTGGCTTCTATCATTTGGTGAATTTATCCACCATGACTAGTAAGTATTTTTTCTAATGGGTTCCCCCTTTGAGGGGTCCGACCATATCAAGCCCCCAGACCACAAAAGGCCAGGTAATGTGGATTGTATGGAGGGCTGTAGGTGGCATGTGGCTTTGGTTTGCAAAAAGCTGGCGACCAACACAATGTTGGACCAGATGCTGTGCATCTGCCCGGGCCGTCGGCCAATAAAAACCCGTACGGAAGGACTTGCTTACAAGGGCCCGGGCTGCGGCGTGGTGGCCGCCGACTCCGGCATGGATTTCTTCCAAAAGCTTCCGCCCTTCCTCTTCGGAGATGCACCTTTGAAGGACTCCGGTTGTGCTTTTCTTATAAAGCTCTCCCTCGTGGACCTTGTAGGCTTTAGATCGCCGCACTATGCAGCGTGCCTCATTTTGGTCCTCGGGTAGTTCCTGCCTAGTTAGGTAGGCCAGGAATGGTTCTGTCCACGGGGCGATGATGGCCATTATCACGTGGGCTGAAGGTGTTATTTCGATGGCGGAACCTCTGATTGTGTCAGGGTGTTCGTTATCCGGGGATGTGGCCGGGTCCGAACTATTTTTGCCGGTGTCCCCTTCCCATACCACAGATTGTTTGAACAGTCTTTCCAGGAAGATGTTCGGTGGGATAGGGTCGCGTTTAGCGCCGATACGGGCTAGGATGTCTGCTGCCTGGTTGTTTTTCCCGAGCCACACGGTGGAATTCAAGCCCCTCGAACCGAGCTGACATTTTGAGGACGACGTTTCGATATGCCGCCATTTTTGGATCCTTGGCATCAAAGTCTCCACTTATTTGGGATATTGCGAGGTTCGAGTCCCCGCGCACCTCCAGGCGTTGAATGCCCATGGAGACTGCCATCCGGAGACCGTGTAGAAGGGCCACATATTCAGCCGCGTTATTGGAGTCTGTATATACTGTTTGGAGCACGTATTGTACTGTATCTCCGGTGGGGGACGTCAGGACGACGCCGGCCCCGAGACCAGCCAGCATTTTAGAGCCGTCGAAGTGCATGATCCAATTGGAGTATGCGCCGTACTCTTTAGGGAGTTCGGCTTCCGTCCATTGGGCGACGAAATCGGCCAATACTTGCGACTTAATGGCTCGCCGAGGTTTCTATGTTATGTGGAACGGGAGGAGCTCGATGGCCCACTTGGCAATCTGGCCAGTGGCATCGCGGTTGTTTATTATGTCATCGAGTGGTACTTCAGAGGCCACTGTGATTGAACACTCTTGAAAGTAGTGTCGTAATTTCCGGGATGCCATGAATACCATGTATGCTATCTTTTGATAATGTGGGTACCATGATTTGCATGGGGTGAGGACGTTGGATACATAATATACCGACTTTTGAAGTGGGGATTTATGTCCGTCCATCTCTCGTTCGACGACGAGCACTGCGCTTATAACTTGATGAGTTGCCGCTATATATAATAGCATCGGTTCGCCCATAGTTGGCACGGCCAAGATTGGGTTGGTGGCTAGGATGGCTTTTATTTCTTCTAGTCCGGCCGTGGCTGCGTTCATCCACTCAAAGTGTTCGGTGCGCCGAAGAAGGTGATAGAAGTGCCTTTTCTCTTAATCGGGAGATAAAGCGGCTTAAAGCCGCCACACATCCAGTCAATTTCTGGATTTGCTTGAGGTCAGTTGGGATAGCCAACTGCGACAGAGCCCGGATTTTAGCCGGATTTGCTTCAATTCCTCTACTGGAGACGATGAAGCCCAGGAGCTTTCCGGCGGGAACGCCGAAAACGCATTTTTCTAGATTCAGCTTAATGTCGTATGTTTGGAGATTGGTGAATGTGAGCCTCAAGTCGTCTATTAAAGAGTCGACGTGTCTGGTTTTAATGACCACATCGTCTACATATGCCTCCACAGTCTTGTCGATCTGCTTTTCCAGACATGTCTGGATCATGCGCTGATATGTTGCGCCGGCGTTTTTGAGCCCGAAGGGCATTGTGTTAAAATAGAAGGGGCCGTATGGAGTGATAAATGTCGTTGCGGCTTGATCGGACTCCGCCATCTTAATCTAGTGGTAACCGGAGTATGCGTCGAGGAAGCACAATGATTTGTGTCCTGCGGTAGCGTCGATGATTTGATCGATGCGAGAGAGTGGAAATGGATCCTTTGGGCAAGCCTTATTAAGGTCTTTGAAGTCGACGCATAGGCGCCAGGATTTGTCCTTCTTTGGTACCATCACCAGGTTTGCTAGCCAGTCCGGATGTTTTATTTCTCTAATAAATCCGACCTCTAGTAACTTGGCTAGCTCTTCTCCCATGGCTTGTCGCTTAGGTTCAGAGAAATGCCGAAGAGTCTCCTTGACCGGCTTGAATCCTTTTAGAATATTAAGGCTATGCTCGGCCAATTTGTGTGGGATTCCTGGCATGTCTGAAGGATGCCAGGCGAATATGTCCCAATTCTCACACAGAAACTCCCGTAGTGCGGCGTCTACAGCGGGGTCTAACTGTGCCCCGATGGATGCTGTTTTTGTGGAGTCCGTTGGATGGACTTGGAATTTGACTATTTCGTCCGCTGGTTTAAAGGAAGTGGACTTGGATCTTTTATCTAGTATCACGTCGTCCCTGTCCACGGTGGAGCGCAGCGCGGTTAACTCTTCCGCCACAAGGGCTTCGGATAATGCCTCGAGCGCTAGTGCGGCTGTTTTGTCTTCGGCGTGGAGTGCTATGTTCGGATCACTAAATAGGGTGATGATTCCATTGGGCCCGGGCATTTTGAGCTTCATGTACTCGTAATGGGGTATGGCTTGAAAAATCGTGAATGCCTCCCGCCCTAGAAGGGCGTGGTATCCGCTACTAAATGGGGCCACTTGGAATGTAATTTCTTTGGACATGTAATTCTCCGGAGTGCCGAATACCACATCGAATGTGTTTTTCCCAGCGCAACGTGCCTCCCGACTAGGGATGATTCCTTGGAAGGTCGTACTGCTTTGCTCAATACGGTTGCTGCCTATTTCCATTTTTTGGAGAGTTTCCTCATAAATGAGGTTTAATCCGCTGCCGCCGTCCATGAGCACTTTATTGAGCCGAAAGCTGTCCACAATTGGACGGAGGACCAAAGCGGCTGGTGTTAGGGCTGTTCGGAATTTAGGTTCGTCATTGGCATTGAAGGTGATAGCCGTGTCGCTCCATGGATTTATTTCTGCCACGTGGCAGACTTCGGCGAGGTTACGGAGTGCTCGCTTATGCCTATTATTTGAGGCGAAGGTCTCGAAGACCGTTAACACTGTATTGTTATCGTGGGAAGGTGCTCTGAGGTATTTTGGGTGAGGAGATCCTCACCGCTTTTGGCTACCTGCCGGAGTACCCAACATGCTCTAAGGCTGTGTGTTGATACGGTATCCGCTGTACTATGGATTTTGCAGGGCCCGTTAAGACATCCCTCCAATACGGTTCCACGCCCTATAGTGGGCTTTTGCTTCTTTGGAATTGAGTCGCGCGACTTATGAGAGTGTACCCTTTAAGTTCGGACCGGGGGTTTTGTTAGGGCCGGATTATCACAGAATTGCGTTTGGGTTTTCCAGGCACTTTCCATCGCACAGTATTTCCGTACTATAGCCGCCAAGTCAGCGAAGTGTGTTATGTCACGGCGACTTATGTCGTTGAGGACTCCCTTGTCTGTGCAATTATTGCAAAAAAACGAAATTGCGTCTTCCTCGCGGCAGTCCTTAACCTTGTTCGTTACAAGGAGGAATCTGGCCCAATAGTGATGTACTGTCTCTTGGGGCGCTTGTCTGATGTGGGAAAGATCGTTTGTATCTGGGTGGGTGGGTGGATTTGAGTCCAGACCTTAACCCAATCTGTGATCCCAGGGCAGGGGAGTTTCCGATCTTGGAAGTTCGGGCTCCGGGATGTTGCCCTGTGGGTTCGGTATGCGGCCTGATTCTGGATTCAGGGCTAGGGCGGTGTCTTCCCATGAATGAGTATCTGGCTCGGGGAGCTTGGGAATCCAGACATAGTTCGTCCTCAGGATAGGGGGAGAATCGCCACATTGCTCCTCCACCATCGCTATCTAATGGGTGATCGGCGGAGAGTTAATCTCCCTTAGGTCGGGTTTAAGCCCGATCCGGTCGTAGTCCGTAGTGACTCCCAGAGCGACGATGCGATCCAAGAGCTCGTTCAAAGAGGAAAGCTCCATTGGATCCATCTGCTCGACAAATTTTGAGCTGATGTGGAGGCTATTTTCGATGACCCGAGAAGTCATCATCGGCGCGGCGGCCGAGCGGGCGATCATGATGAAGCTGCCTAGTCGGAGAGTTTGGCCTGCAGTCAGGGCTCCCCCAGAGGTGATGTTGTCCTTGACAACGAGACGAACCATCCTCCTTATGATGAAGACACAGTGGAACTCTCAATGAAAGCACCAATGTCGGTGTCAAAACCTGCGGATCTCGGGTAGGGGGTCCCGAACTGTGCGTCTAAGGCGGATGGTAACAGGAGGCAGGGGACACGATGTTTATCCAGGTTCGGGCCCTCTTGATGGAGGTAATACTCTACGTCCTGCTTGATTGTTCTTGATGATATGAATAGTACAAGAGTTGATCTACCATGAGATCAAAGAGGCTAAACCCTAGAAGCTAGCCTATGGTATGATTGTATGTTGTCCTACGGACTAAATCCTCCGGTTTATATAGACACTGGAGGGGGCTAGGGTTACACAAGGTCGGTTACAAAGAGGAGATATACATATCCGTATTGCCTAGCTTGCCTTCCACACCAAGTAGAGTCCCATCTGGACACGGGACAAAGTCTTCAATCTTGTATCTTCATAATCCGACAGTCCGGCCAAAGGATATAGTCCGGCTGTCAGGAGATCCCCTAATCCAAGACTCCCTCAATAGCAATAGAAACAGAAAAGTAAATAAGCGAAGAACAATATATTGAAAGCTCGTAGGCAATGGATCAATGATGGAGAATTATACCGGATGCGGTTCATTATGTAACAATCATAACCTAGGGTGACATAGAACTAGCTCCAGTTCATCAATGTAATGTAGGCATGTATTCCGAATATAGTCATACGTGCTTATGGAAAAGAACTTGCATGACATCTTTTGTCCTACCCTCCCGTGGCAGCGGGGTCCTTACAGAAACTTAGGGATATTAAGGCCCCCTTTTAATAGAGTACCGGAACAAAGCATTAACACATAGTGAATACATGAACTCCTCAAACTACGGTCACCGGTAAGTATCCCAATTATTGTCACTTCGGGGTTAACGGATCATAACACATAATAGGTGACTATAGACATGCAAGATAGGATCAAGAACTCTCATATATTGATAAAAACATAATAGGTTCAGATCTGAAATCATGGCACTCGGGTCCTAGTGACAAGCATTAAGCATAGCAAAGTCATAGCAACATCAATCTCAGAACATAGTGGATACTAGGGATCAAACCCTAACAAGACTAACTCGATTACATGATAGATCCCATCCAACCCATCACCGTCCAACAAGCCTACGATGGAATTACTCACGCACGGCGGTGAGCATCATGAAATTGGTGATGGAGGATCGTTGATGATGATGATGGCGATGGATTCTCCTCTCCTGAGCCCCGAACGGACTCCAGATCAGCCCTCCCGAGGGGTTTTAGGGCTTGGCGGCGGCTCCGTATCATAAAACGCGATGAATCCTTCTCTCTCATTTTTTTCTCCCCGAAACACAATATATAGAGTTGGAGTTGGAGTCGGAGAGGCACCAGTGGGCCCATGAGGTAGGGGCGCGCCCTAGGGGGGCAGGCGCGCCCCCACCCTCATGGATAGGTGGTGGGCCCCCTAGCCTTCATCTTTTGTAGGTATTTTTTATATTTTCCAAAAAGTTGCTCCGTGAAGTTTTAGGTCATTCCGAGAACATTTGTTTCTGCACATAAATAACACCATGGTAATTCTGCTGAAAACAGCGTCAGTCCGGGTTAGTTCCATTCAAATCATGCAAGCTAGAGTCCAAAACAAGGGCAGAAGTGTTTGGAAAAGTAGATACGACCGAGACGTATCAATTCTAAGCATGACTCTATTTGTTTGAATTATGCTTGCTACTTCATGTACTGCCAGTATTCTTCTTCTTCTTCTTCTTCTTTTCCTTCACGAAAGTGGTTTCATGAACTCATAAGTGCTACACTTCGGTGGCCATGATATTTCCATTTGGCATCATGTCTTTTTCTTTCAGATCTCACGAAATTGTTGGACCAGTTCTAAACTTGATTAGTGGTCAAAGACAAAAAACTTTTGTCTCATGTTCACGACGTTGGAGGAGGGAAGCATCAAAAGTTCGTTAGTGCAGGACTGTGCCGGGCAGCATGTGAGGCCCCAACCGACACGGTCGTGCACCAAAGGCCCAACACACATAGACGCTATGTCCTGGACTGTGGCCGCTGCATCTCTTAGGACTATTTAGGTAATTTTAATTACCGTTTTCTAAAATAAAGGCAAATTGAATTTTCTTCCAATCCCACATGAATATTAGTAATAAGTAAGCTACTGGTAATGCAAATCTTTAGTGTCCAATTTTTTTGGTAATGGAACATTTAGACCTACATATTGGATTCCAGGAGAACATGATGCGAGCAGCACTGGCACAAACATGTGTGGTTAGATATTTGTTCATAGGAATCATTACAAGAAAATGAGAAAGAACAAGGTTTGGGAAGGATATGAAAGGAAGCATTGATATTCATGATGGAGTGCTGGTTATAGGATGACAACCGACTAGAGGATGAGGGTCGCTTTCTTTCTGTTGGTTAAAGATCTGGTGGATTCTCCCAACGCCAACTATGTCTATTATTGGTATGTCACCTGCACATGCTATGGTTAGATGCACTTCTAATTTTCTCTCATGCGTATACATATTTTATTTATCGATTTACCACTAATTTCTACTACAGTCTGAGTATTGATCTCATGCATGCTTATACATAATTACTATTGATTTTCAACCATTTGTGATGTTACTTTGCACTGTAATACAACAAAAACAACAAAGCCTTTAGGCCCAAACAAATTGGTGTAGGCTATTACTTTGCACTGTAATGAGGAAGATATATCTTGATGATGATCTCATTATTTGACATGAAATTGGCATATATGAGATGGTCTATGTGAGACTTGCGGAGACTGACGTATGATTATTTCATTTCATTTTGATTTCCAGAAAATGGTCTTGCAACAATATGATAGCCTATGACTCCATTTTACCTTTGCTTATGAAAAAGTGTTCTAAATTAGTTCATAATTTCATATGTGTTATTTTTTAAATATCATATGTGTTTTCAGTATTAGTTTGGTTTTTCTTAAATGTGACAACAATTACAAAATGGTGTAAACGATAAATGATGACGGCCCGTTCAGAGAAGATAGTTATTATATAGCTTACATGTACGATGGTACCTCCCTTGAGTTGGAGAATATTTTAGTTCATCAACTTCCAGCTATAGCAATGACCAACACAATTTCGCCTACGAAATTTCCATTCTTCCCATGTTCTGTTGGTTTCTGGTGTAGATTTTCTTCTTATATAAGATAAGACATAGATTTTTTGTTACAAGCAAATTAGATTGGTCATGAAAACATGTTATTTCAGGAGCAGTTATTGTTTCAACTGATATCATCTTTGCTTACTCGGAGCTAGCTATCCCCGACAATAGATTTACGCTTCAGCTATATTCGACCAGTAATATGACGCAATGGTTTTGTTCTCTCCTTGCGTTTGCCTCTCTTTCTTGATTTTGTCCTTAAATGATGACTAGATATGTCTGTTGATAAAGTTACCTGTTGTACATGAGGATCATGAAGTTATATGTTCCTCATGATTGGTGTTGACTAGCTATAGAACATGGGCACTACGTAGTACACCCACCACTTCAATGATGCAACAGATGCACCAACATCACACTGTGCAAAACACATTTGTGCAGTCACTTTTTATATTACAACAAGGTTTACTCAGTCACTACACGTAGGGCTTCAAACCTGGGCTGAATTTGTGTTGGCCTGAAGGAATCACTACAAAAAAATACACTTCCGTGATGATACGTGTTTGTCACAGTAGGTCACATTTTCTGTCATGCATGTACATCCATAACGATTTTATGATAGAATCAAAATAGTCATTCCTGTGTTGTCGTACAAGTGTTCCATGACATTACCAAAATTATCATCACAGAAGTGTCCACTTCCATGAAGATAAATCCCGCATCATAGAAGTGCTTTCGTCAAGGGTGACCGGCACGTGGCATACACCATAACGACTCGTAGTTAAGCTATCGGGTCCGGTTTTGGATTCGATAACCCGTTAACAGCCCGTACCAATGGTGATTTTCCACGTGTAAAATTCTCATTGGCCGGAGGAGACACGTGTCTGCTCCTTGGTGGGCCAGATGTCATCCGTCCATTGGAGGAGACATGCCTATGATACGTCGACACATGGCAGGGCCCAACATAGGCCCATATAGGTTAAATGGGCCGGCCCAACTAAAGGCCCACAAGATTTAGCAGACCATAATGGGCCGGACCAGCTAAAGGGCCACAAGATTTTGTGGACCATAATGGGCAGGCCCAGGTAAAGGCCCACAAGATTTTGCAGACCATAATGGGCCGGCCTAGCTAAAGGCCCACAAGATTTTGTCGACCATAATGGGTCGGCCCAGCTAAAGGCCCACAAGAGTTTGAGGACACTAGTGGGTCGGCCTATCCATAGGCTGCCATGTTTTGGGCCAAATGCCAACCCATATTTGATCTGGTCCATTAACAGCCTGCCACGTTCTGGACCTAATAAAGGCCCATATGAGATCCTTCTCGTTAAAAGCCTGCCATGATCTGGGCCAAATTACGGCCCAGATAAGATCCGACCCATTAAGAGGTGCTAGGCCAAATTATGGCCCATATCAGATTCGGCCCGTCAACTGGACGCTATACTTTTGGGCCCACCTGCTAAAGGCCCAGTTAGTAATTCGGCCTGATATTAGTTTCGGCCTATTAAAGGCCCATTTAACATTTCGACCCTATATTTATTTCGGCCTGTTAAAAGCCCATCATATAGTTGGGCCTAACTACGGCCCAGTTTGCATCCGGCCTGCTCACAACCGATAATATGATTGGGCAAAACAAGGACCGAGACAATTTTGGCCTGTTAACGGCCCGTGATGTGATTGGCACAATCATGGGCTGTGGTCTATTTCGGCCTGCTACCGGCCCGTGAGTTGTTCGGCATGTTTCAGGCCCAACCTAGTTTTCAGCCTCCTAAAAGCCCATTGAATTTTCTTGCAAAAATAGGGTCGACGATTTACTCGGCCTATTAAAGGCCTGAATCTACTTGTGGGCCAATTTACATTTAGGCATGTTAACTGACCAAGATGACTGGGCCCATGATGCGGATCATAAATAGTGATTTGCATGACGACCCAATTATGTACCGTAATTTTACGGTTTGGCCGGTTTACTCCGAAGACAGGATATATATACAGTTAAATAATTGCAGCATCGTGAATAAGAAAAAACCTAGACTATACAATAAAGAAATTACGACATATTACATCCCCTGGGCATCAAATTTCGCCACTATGATAATAAAGCACAAGCAGACAACAAATTACATACACTGGGCATCAAAGATCGCCACTAGTGCAAATAAACACGCCGACAAAATAATATACAAAACCATCAACACTTCAATGGAGTTCAAGAAAGGTTAGCCCTGCTCAGGAGCTACAGTGCAAGCAGCTGAGCAAGCTGATGAGACTGCGCTTGTTTGACACTCATATCCTCCTCACTCTGAAAGATAAACAAGCAGACAGATGACAGGTTTGGCACATATAAGTATGAGTGCTGACAATTCATCACATTTCTTACTGACAAATAAAGTGACACGGTTTAAAATAGCATTAACACAATATGGTATTGTTCAGGTCAAGACATGGCAGTAAATGACATTGTGAAGGAGTTGGTAGCTTCACGACACCACTGGATTACAGATCAAGAACCCATAAGTATCAATGGTTAGTGTGCCGTCAATTTATCCCATTTTAGATTGGCAAATAAAGAGACGTTTAAATAATAGTAGAATGATATAACATTGTTCATAGTTAAGACATTGCGGAATATGACATTATGCTGTAGTGGGTAGGTTCACGACACCACTGGATTACGGATCAAGAACAGAAGCATACATGCAGTGCAAAAGAAGATCACTTGCTCTGTATAGTTTAATTTACATGGTATGAAGAAGGAACTTGGTTGTACAACTAAAAACTTAAATTGAGAAGGACAAACTTTTGTTTATGAACTACATAATAAACTTTAAACATGAAATTTGATGTAAACACCAAAAATAAACAGCTATTGTAGTCATGCCTAACCAAATATACACAACAAAGTTTGAAGGCTTGAGAAGGACAAACTTACATTATTGGTGAAGACAGGTTCTATAAAGCCCTTGTCCATGCTGATGGGGGGGGGGCAATTCAAGAAGTTTACCACATAATCTTCTTCATAAGCATTGCCTTTATTCTACATTTTGTTAAGAGTAAATATAGATGTGATAATATAAGAAAAAATGGAGAATATTTAAGATAATATGAAGAGTGATGCTACATAACCAAGTAGCTATAAATATAAGTACAGTGATACATGCAAAAGGTATAGCCAAGAGCAATGCAGAGCTAAACTTCTTCAGTACCATTGGTGTTATCCAACCTTATGGTAAGAGTAAATATAGATCTGATGTGTAGAAAATGGAGAGTAAAGGAAAATAAGTTGCAGAGTGATGGTACATGTACAACTAGCTGTCAATATAAGTAGACTGATAAAGGATAGCAGGTACTTACAAGAACAATGCAGAGGTAAAAAAATTCATTGGAATTGGATATATTCTACACTAATGTAACCATTCATACAGATCAGATAATTTGGAGCGAACAATTGATAAGCAAGCTATCACATAATGAACCAGCTATGTATGCAAGTACAGTGATACAGGACAACAGGTACTAACAAGAGCAAAGCAGCGGGCAACATATTTGCGATATCATGTCGTCCTTTTCAAACCAGAATTCTTCTTCGAGCAGATTTCCTGCAAAAAAGATCCGTAAGGCACATGCGGGAAAGTAGAAGTTCAAATTGTCATGTGATATCATAGACAGTACCTCATCCTGGGAACGAGACCAGTGCATAACAAGGTTTTTCCATTCAATGTTTTTAAATTTAGCACATGAGACTTCACCGGAATTTTTTTTATAGACTTGCCATCAAAGTGTGATTTTCTCAGGTAACATCGATACTGCTGCAATGCTTCCTTGAAAAGCGCAAGCAAGCTTTGCTTGTCATGACTATCTAGATTGACCATCACCTACTTACAATAATGTAATGTAAATCATTGATGTGTTCAATCAGCAGAAAATAGGAAAATGATCACCATGAATAATAGCACTTACACGTAAGTGGGACAGGAAGATGTGAAAATGGTGTTTGTCTTCACTATAATCTTCCAATGATGGGAATATATGCACATAGTCCCTAACAACATTGAAAGCATTGTCTTTTAAACTTGGAATAACTGGAATGGGGTTCCAATCTGCAGGAATTGGCCGTCTCTACAGTTGGGATAGGTCTTCGGCCGGTGGACTTGCTGTACTTTTTGCTGGAGTGGGATTTTTTTGTGGTACGACTGGTGCTATGGCAACTGTAATCGGCATACCTTTTGCTAGAGTGCAGGTCCTGTGTGGTGGGGCTAGTGGTGTGGCCAGTGAAGTATGGGTACAGTCTGCTGGAGTCGGTCCTACGTTTTATGTCACTGGTTGTAGAGCCAATATAAGTGGGGTGCTGTCTGATTTCTCCGGCACCACCACGTTTTTCAAGGACTTTGCTAGTGCTCCTTCAAGTTCGGCAATCACCCTCTTCCTTTCTGATGTCTGATGCACAAGAACATCATTTGAGTGAAAAAACATGGTATGATGACAAATGGAATATGTATTGATAATGGATGGGCATGGCATCTTGACATATATGATGAGTAAACTAAGAAAATGGCGGTGCTACAAAGTAGAAGAAATGCAAGACAACTTATGCAGGATACGCGCAATCAATAAAACCTTGCCAAATTAGAACATGCACCTTGATGGGTGAACAGGATAGGCCATCTGCCTTTGACTCCTCGAGGTCAGAATAGTCATTAGGATCATATTCTGAACAAGAATCTACGGGAGCGTATGAGTTTCATTGCATCCAGAATGACACTCAATGCCTTGGTGCCAATTTTCTAAGTCGTTGCAGTGTTCCACAATATTCTTCTGATGCGCGGATTCTGATATTCACTGTGATTACGTATAATATCTTAGAAGCATGAAAACATAAATAGTAGTGAGATTATCTTTGTAATGCAAAGGATATTCTAATATAGGGGCGCCCCTGTAAACCCTTGTGTGCTCTCACTGGATTCTGATGAGAGAGCCCATGTCTCACTACTAGGAAAAGGCCTACTAGTGGCGCACCTCTTTTGCCTACTAATGGCGCACTACAGGTGCGCCACTAGCACCACGCCATTAGAATTTTTTACTAATGGCGCACCACTGGTGCGCCATTAGTATTTGGTATACTAATGGCGCACCACGCAGTGCGCCATTAGTATAGCCCACGGTGCACCATTAGTATGCCTCGCAGGGGGCCATATTTACCCATGTGCTTTGGCATACTAATGGCGCACTAGTGCATGATGCTCCATTAGAGTCCTTTTTGTAGTGCGCCATTAGTGTTCTGAGTGGTGCGCCACTAGTATGAATATTAGCGATTTTTTTCTTTTCTGATATTTTCATAGGTTACAAAATATATTATTGGACAGAATATAGATAGCACAACACATAAACATCAGATTTATCGAATACAATAGAAGATTAGTCTCCGAATACAATTCATCATATTAGTCTCCGAATTTAAAATACCGAACAAAGTTAGAACATTACAAGTCTCGAAACCGCGAGTAGCGAGTTTGTCTTCACATTACAAGTCGATATCGATCATCTAAACTACCATCACATAGAAGAGAGCTGCGGTCATCACGATGAGCATCATCACGATGAAACTGGTCTTCATCCGGTTCCTCCTCCGCTCCCTCCTCTCTCCCACTAGATAGCGCGCGTATCTAACTTCCGCCTTTGCCCTAGTGGTGTACCCTTTGTAACTGTTACTGCTGAAATGGTGAACCTGTCTCCGACACTCCTCCCAGTTGTCGTAGACTCTGGGAACCTTACCCTTGTACACGACATACGATGTCATCTCTATGTAGTAGCCAAACAAAACATTAGTAGCAATTCACAGACAATACATAAGCAATATATAAGTATGCAACAAAAGGATCGGAAGAGAGAAGCAACACATTAATAGCACGATTCATGGTCCTACTAATAAATAGCATCGATTACATCTAAGTTGAACGACTGTCCAAACCAAAGAGATATACAAGTTCATTAAAGTTTAATTACAGCATGAGCCAATCGATGTTTCAGAACTAAACATAGCATCACTACTTTCGACTCGACTCAGGGACCGGAGCGTGGATGAAACCGCCGTCTCTCGTGATGGTCATCAAATCGCGGGCGTTGTCAGCCTGCATTTGTAGCATTGTGTCTATCTCACTGTTGGACATTTGATATCTGAGGTCAAACTGCCCCGAGGTATGAAGGACATCTTGATGGATTATTTCCGCAAACTCCGACTGGATGCGAAAGAATTCTTGTCTGATGTCCGCGTCCTGGATTGCCGGCAATCTTGCGGCCCAATCTTTGAGATTATTTGGTAGCAGAAGGTGATTATGGCCCCGTACGATCACCCGCATGTGATGGAGGGCGTAGTAGGCATCCTTATGACCGCCAGGCAGCTGCTTGACGCAGGGGAACGTCTTAGTGTGGGAAAACACGTGCTTGCCGTACCTACGAACTGGCCTGGTGAAGGTGCCTCCAGATCTGGCGTAGCCGGGGAGAACATCATCAAGAACTTTCTTGATATTTGTGTAGTCTTTATTCGACTGACGGTCCGAGTCAAAATACGTGGCCATGGAATATTTCGGGCTTAAGAGGATGAGTGTGCAATGTGTGTCACTGCACAAAACACAAAATGTTAGAAAAAAAAGAACGATCGAAATCTAAGAAATCATATGTTACGGGGCGGTGAGGGGATGACTTACTCGGGAAAGTAAGGCACGAGGAAGTTATCCTTATCTGGGTTTGCCAGAATGACGCCTTCGAGGTAAGAACTCGCGACTTGCTGGTCCACAGCGCCGCCCAAGATCTTGGCACGCATGTAGAATGGGTCGACTATCACGATGTCCGGGGTCTTGTCTCTAATGATCCGGATCTCTATACTCAGCGAAAATAGCCGAACGAAGGTGTAGTGCAGAGGATGAAGGTTAAACATAGCGAAGATGTCATCAAACCGCAGGACGATCGTACCCCCGATGGCGTTGTCCACAAAGCCCTTGCCCTCTGGCACCTTGGCCACGAAAACCGGGTATGCCACATCATTCTCGGAGAGACGCTGCTTCTCCAAAGAAAGAACACTGTCATGCAGACTCCGCATAGCACCGGTTGTAGCATTGAGCAGATTAGTCGGTAGCATCGGCCTACCCGCCACATGCACCCTCCTCGAGATATCCTTAGGTCAAGGTGGACCGTCCTTAGCACGGATCCTATTCGGTGCCGGCTGGCTGGCACCCTTGTTACTCTTTCTTTTTCGTCCCTTCTTCTTCTGCTGTAATGGGATCGAGTTCTGCTCATAGACCGCCTTCTTGAGTGTGTTGGGGCTGATAATATTTGGCACCTCGGCTATCTGAGGCTCGGTGAAGGCGGCAGCTGGAGGCGTCTCCTGTGAACTGAACGCCAGACGACGCTTGTTGCAATTTGGTTTCTCCGCGGTACCAGCATGATCGCGTTCGTCTTTTTCAGGGTTGGGTTCTTGAGAAGGAGGCCCAAAGAATTCGTCACCGTACCCATGTTCGGCAAAGTACTTATCGACGTTGGTAAATGTACCGTCGTCATTATTGTTGTCGTCCGGATCCTGTGCCATATGCATGTTCGGATCCTGTGCCGTAGGGATGTCCGGCATGTCCGGTAGCGTTGCGGCGGTCTTGCCATGGCTTGGCGCCGGCACGACTGGCGGTGTTGTCTGTGGGGTGGTGTCCCTCGCCCCTAAACGAATCTGGCTCTTCGGCCAAAGCAGGGGCCAGCTTACGCAGGCGCTGAGGGTCATCACATCATCTTCGTCGTCCCCAGAGGGTCGAATCAGAGGTAACAACTCGTCGAAGCCTAGCAGCACCCGAACCAGTTCAACCCTATATATGGTGGGTGGCATCGGATTACCGTGGAACACGGGGTTGCCCGGTTGAATGATTCTTCCCTTGGCGACATCGATCAACTCGCCACCCACGAAGTGCAGGAGAGTGCATGGAACGTCGGCGGTGCCCTGCGAAAACATGTAGGGCATCAGGGATGCCTAGTCAAAGGCAAGGAGATGAAGTCATCGGCCGAGAGGCTTAATTAGTTACGTGAATGCGTCGAGCTCGGCTAATGTCGAGGAACCACCAACGGCGGGCATGCAACTGACAGAGGGGCCGCTTGCTGTCGGGGTGCTGGTCGGCATACACCTGGGTGCATTAAGCTCCAATGCCCGTGCCGGCATCGGAGACACCAATGGCGCCGCCTGCGCGTTGTGCGAGTTGCTGGCCATGAAGCTGGGAACCGGGGGCGGCCCCTGTTGGCCGCCCGCAATCCACGTCGTCAGCCCCTGAATCAGGGTAGGCACAATGGCGTCGAGCGTCGATCCCAATTGTTGTTGCACTTGCTCTTGGACAATCTCTGGAATCCGCGCCACTTGTGCCTTGAGTTCTTGAACCTCGCGCGACTAGCTTTCTGAGCTGGTCTTTCTCTCCTTTCGCCCACCAGCGTTATAGTATGATGACCATTTTGTGGAAAAGCCTTTGCCGGCCACACAACCAACTGACGACGGCTTACTGAGCTTATCCTTGTTTTTCATTACGTTCAACACCCTATTTAGAGTGCTGTCCCAACGGGTGCTCTGAGACGACCCCGCACTACTGCTTTCAGTCTACTGCGGAAGGAATGTGAACCATTTAGAAATTTGGCTTCATTAATTAGAATGCAACCATATGGAGCTAATTATGCGGGGGTGTATTCCTTACCAGAACAAGCTCGGGCGCCCTGGTCTTCGGATCCGTGGTAAGCTCCTTTGTTACCGGGTCCTCCTTGTACCGGGCCCTGACATAGTTCATGGTCTGCTTGTCACGGTATTTCTCAAAGCGGGGCGGTAGGCCTTGCTCGACATGCTCCGCGTCCTCCTTGTCCCATATAGGCTCCGCCACTCTGTAACCGCCGGGACCGAGTTTGTGTTCCCCTAAGTTCAACTCCCGCATTTCTTTCCCCCACTAACTTGATTCGGAGGTTGCACTGCTATCGCACCTGATCTTGAACTCCCTATAGTCATCTTCGCTGATCAAAGGATTGTTCGCCTTGATCTTCTCATAACTATCACCTTTGTCAATCATTCTCTTCACCACGCTTCTCCAAGTAGACAGGGCCGTGCTCATCGTCGTGAGGGCAGCACTGTTCACTTTATTCCCTGAGAGGCGTGTGTTTTCAAATTCAGTAGGGAACTTGTATCATTCGTGCAGCTTCGTGCAGAGGAGGTTGCGCAAATTCCCTCGGTCCTTATTCCTTAGGTTCTCGGTGTTGATCGAGACGGTGCTCTGAAGAATGCACCCGAGCTGAACCAAGTACCCCTTGACTATTTCTTTGGGCGCCGTTGGATGCCCGTCGGAGTTCACTTCAGTAAATTCCTCCTTGATGGTGCAGAGCACGTTCGGGCACCGGTCCTTCTATTGCCTCTTCGGTTGGCTGCCATTTGTGCGTGCGCTGCCATCATTAGTGGTGGCATCCTCGGCGGTACCATCAGTGGTGTCATCCCCGATGCCACTACGAGTTGTGTAGTCAGGATTGGTGTCTTCCGCGGCATCCTCATAGCGGTGAGGTTCTTCCTCCATCTCCTGGGACAGCTCCCAGAATGCCTTGCCGCCCGAACCGCCGGCCTCATCGTTGTGGGCCATGTTTTGCTCTAAATAGGAAAAAAGTTTGGTCAAAAAGTTGGTTATTGTCAAGGAACAAGATCTCATCATTTAGGGTTTGTCGACAGCAAGGCATCCTAAAAGCTAAGGTTTTATCATTTAGGGTTTGTTGACGCCGAGGCACCCTAAAAGCCTAAGCTTTCATCATTTAGGTTCTTATCGATACAGAGGCACCCTAAAAGCCAAGGTTTTATCATTTAGGGTTTGTCGATGCTGAGGCACCCTAAATGCTAAGTTAAGTTTTCATCATTTAGGGTTTATCGATGCTAAGGCATCCTAGGTTGACTGATATATATGGGCATCTTCTAATAATATACCCTATCAAGAAAAGGGAAGGAGAATTTCTAAGTTGGGCCTAATCACTTGGCTCTATTGCCACCTATGGCAGTTGCTTTTTCGTCTGTCGACACATGAATTCATCATATGTGTTTAATGCAGCAAGAATAAAGGGGCAGTTGATCCTACTTAATTAAGTACTAAGATACCCCGGCCCATGCATTAGTCGCAAGTGCCCCATATGTCCTATTTTTAGCAAAGTCATGCTAAAATTCACGGAAAATTTCAGCATGACCTTTGCTGAAAATAGGACATATGGAGTACCTGAATTTGCCGGAACGGAAGTTAATCGACATTCTGGTAAACTCAAGGGCCTCTCGGGGTACAGCAGCAGCATCACAAGTTGACAAAATTCCCAAGTAGTACAACAGCAACATCATAAGTAGTACCAATGAACATATAGTCCAGCAAGTTGAAAAAGCTGAAGTTCTCAACATGAAGAATCACACAACACATCACCTACATTATGATGATACATTTGGAGATTGCACATACAGTTTTCACACAAGCATAATTGTTCTAGAGATTGCACATACAGTTTTTGATAGCACATCACCTATGACAGCACATACAGTTTTTCACATTTGTAGATTGCACATACATTTTTCACATAGAGCAATGTTCTTTTCATTTCACCTTCCATTTTGCAATTCAACTCACTTCCTTTTCTTATAGTTCACCAAATCAACTACACAATTACACTGGGAAGGCAACTGTTGTTGCTTTATGGTCGGAGGCTTATTCTATTGTCTTAATAAATCTCCCTTGCTGTAGAGAAATAAGTTGAAATGATTGTGCGCAATAGAAACAACAGAATGCCTATCTTTCTCAGTTTTAAAATAGAAAATTAGTCTAAGTTTTACTCCAAGTTGATTAACTCCCGTTCACTTTAACTGAAACTTTAACTGACTTTTTTTATCTTAGCTTACTTACTCCAAGTTGATTAACTTAGTTAAAGTAAACACTATGTTTCAAAATAGAAAAATACACTTCTCAGTTTTACAAACTGAAATTTACTCTAAAACTGAAACTTTAACTGACTTTTAGACTAAATTTTTACTCCAAGAGTTTTTATATTCAGATCACTTTAACTGAATTTTAGATTGAATTTTAAACTTTTTTGCAATATAAGCTTGTAGTACCTTGCGCCGAGGAGGAGGAGGAGGGGGATGTGGTCATGTGGTCCTCGTCGTCTGTGTCCAGCACCTCGGCCTTGCTCCCCTCCCTGGATGATGCCGCGTCCAGCCCCAGCACGCCCAAATCTGAAGACAAGAAGAAGAGTGGCGGCGGCGGCGGTCACCGGCGAGCCAATCCGGGTCTCCAAGGGGCTGACTGCACACACAAACACACACATCGAGATTGGCCAATCAGAGCCGCGGCCGACGAGGGGAGGGACGAAGCGGGAGGCGAATGCAGATGCGCGGAGGGAGGGGAGGAGGAGGAGAGGGGCGTGGCTTACCGAGGGGTGCGATCTGGATGGCGTCGAACTTGGCGGTGGAGAAGTATGCGCAGGTGACGAGGAGGAAGCCGGCGACGAGGCCGATGCCGAAGTTGCGCGGCTCGACGGTGTGGCTGAAGGCCTTGAGCAGCCTGGTTGTGTCGTGGTGGTGGGCGTAGGAGCGGGGCAGGCCGTCGGCGGTGAGGACCGAGAGGGCGATTGAGGAGTGGAGGGAAGGAGCGGGGCAGGCCGTCGGCGGTGAGGACCGAGACGGCGACGCAGGGCGCGGGGGTCGTCGGAGCGGCGGAAGGAGGGGCCGTGAGGGTGTGGCGAGGGGGGAGTGGATCTGGCGAGGGAGGGACAAAGGGATCGGGCGACTAGCTATAGGGGGGAAGATTACTAATGGCGCACCCCCTGGCGGTGCGCCATTAGAATGTTTTTTTGATAGCAATGGCGCACCCCCGGGACGGTACGGCATAAGTAATCTTTTTTTAAATAGCAATGGCGCACTAGCCAGCGGTGCGCCATAAGTAATTTATTATTATTATTATTATTATTTGTTGCGTCTAATAATTTTTTAGAAAATGAATATGAATATGAAACAATAATAAATTTTTAAAAAAACAGTAATAATTTTTTTAAAAATATCATCAAATTTGTTATTTGAAAATATTTATGAATATAAAAAAATATCATCAAATTTGTTATTTGAAAATATTTATGAATATAAAAAAATATCATCAAATTTGTTATTTGAAAATATAATCAATTTTGTTTTTTTGAATTTTTAGTTGCATTCATTTGTGACGATGGAGCGGGGGAGGGTGCGGGGGGTGCTTGACGGCGAGGGGGATTTGGCGAGGGGGGATAGCGATCGAGATGGAGGGGGATCGAGATCGAGTGTCCTCATGAATATTCAATATTTTTTCTTATTGAATATGAAAAAATATAATCAAATTTGAAAAAGTATTCATGAATTCAGAAAGTGCCAATGAAATTTAAAAATATTCATGAGTTCAAAAAGTTCCCATGAAATACAATCGAGAAATGAAGGCTCCAATTTAAATACAATCGATCTTAGCTAGCTATCTGTTCACAATATTTTTGCCTTTCTTTTTCGCAAATGGAGTTCTTCTGTGGAACGGACGTCCTTTAGGTAGGGTGGTCCTGCTTCTTCTTGTGGTGTATGCTGCTACTTCATCGTCGTCGTCATGTTCCATCTTCGGGTCGCCGTACTTGTCGAAGTCTTGATCATTGGCGAATCCATCCATTCCGATGATCTTCCTTTTGCCTCTCCTCACGACAATACGACTGGGCTTTGACGGGTCGGTAATGAAGAAGCATTGGTCCACTTGGGAAGCCAGTACCCATGGCTCATTTTTCGTGGTGACGTTTGCGCCCGCGGTCTAGGATTTGGCTTCGGGTATAACCATGGTGGTGAAATACCGGTCTTCTTTTAGGACGCTCTTGGCCCATCTGACACGGAACATCAGGACCTTCTCTCCAGCATAGCTCAGCTCCCAGATCTCCTCGATCCTTCCGTAGTATCTGTCCTTGTCGTTACCGGTGTAGGATTCCATCGTTACCCCGGAGTTCTGATAACCATCGCTCTTCATGTCCTTGTACTCGGTGTAGAATGTGTAGCCGTTGATATCGTATGCCTCATAGGTCATCAGGTTGTGCTCGGCGCCCTGTGACAAGGCGAATATGAGTTGTTCTTCCGGGGAAGAATCCTCATGTAAAGGGTACGACAGAAGCTTCTACTTGAACCAACGCGTGAAACATGAGTTGTGCTCTTTGATTATATCTCCATCCGTCCTCTGTTGGCCTCGATCGTTGTACGTCTTCTCAATAAAGGTTTTGTGCTCTACCACCCAAGGATCGACCTCGTGTATGTGTTGTAGCGAGACTAGGTTTGCTCTTTCAAAGTCGGCGAGTCAACCCTCGAAGTAGACATGCATTTCGCGGCGACCCTCGCGGTGACCCCATCCAGTGAGCCTGCTGAGGTGCCTGTTGACGGGCAGACCAACGGGGTTGTCGATGCCCAGATAATTCGTGCAGTAGGAGATGCACTCTTCGGTCAGAAAGCCCCTGGCTATGCTTCCCGCTGGACATGACATGTTGCAAATGTATCCGTTGATGACACCATTCATCCTTTCGAACGTCATCATGTTGTGCAGGAACGTCGGCCCGAGTTGGATGATATCCTCCACGATATGGACCAGCAAATGCACCATAACGTCGAAGAATGCGGGCGGGAAGTACATCTCAAGCTCGCATAGTATCACCACGATCTCTTCCTGTAGCCTTCTGAGTTGCCTCATGCCAACCGACTTCTGTGAGATGACGTCAAAAAAGTTGCATAGGCCAAATATCATTTCACAGACGTGCGCGTCCATGATCCCACGGATTGCAACTGGAAGTATCTGCATCATCACCACGTGACAGTCGTGAGACTTCATCCCGCTGAACTTCTGCTTCGCTAGGTCTAGGTATCTGCTTATCTTCCCTGCGTAACCGTAAGGAAGTTTTACTCCAACGAGGCAGGTGAAAATCTGCTCGATCTCCTCCCGACTTAGAGTGAAGCACGCGGGAGGGTAGTCATTTCCAGTCTTCTTGGCCTTTTTGCCTTTGCGACGACTTTCCATGTCCTGCTTCGTCTCATCATCATCATCATTAGCGTGAAGCTCCTCCCTGGTGCCCATTGATTTCAAGTCTGCCCTTGCTTTCGGCCCATCTTTGGTCCTCGCTGGCATGTTGAGCAGGGTACCAAGCAGACTCTCGCACACATTCTTTGTGATATGCATGACATCAAGGCTATGAGGCACACGGTGGATCTTCCAGTACGGCAAGTCCCAGAAAACAGACCTCGTTTTCCATACCTTCAGTAGCGGCTCTGGCGCCTTTCGCTTCTTTCCTAGCTCTGGTGCCTTTTGCTTCTTTCTCGGCAGTGAGCAATCTTTCCAATTGTTCAACATCTCGTCTATTTCCTCGCCGCTCCTCGTACGCAGGCGTCTTTGGGCTTCGGTTTCACCATCGAACATATCCTTGCGTTTTTCCATGGGTCATCGTCGCGAAGCCACCTTCGATGTCCCATGAACACGGTTTTCGAAGACCCGGGATCTCTATCTAGCTGGCGATACGTTGTGTCATCCATGCACCTGACGCATCCAGAAAATCCGTGGACCACCTGCCCCACGAGATACCCGTAACCGAGATAGTCGTGCACCATCGTGAGCAGTGCGGCTCTCATTGGGAAATATTCTTTCTCTGCGGCATCCCACATATTGGCTGGTGTTTTCCACAGCGTGTCTAGCTCCTCTTTCAGCAGCCCCAGATACAGATTGATGTCATTCCCTGGTTGTTTCGGCCCTTCAATTAGCATTCTCATGTGAATGTACTTCCTCTTCATGCACAATCAGGGGGGAAGGTTGTACATCCACACAAACACAGGCTAGGTGTTATGTGTGGTTCTCTGGCTGCCAAACGGATTGACTCCATTGGTGCTCACGCCAAGCACGATGTTCCTTGGATCGTCCCCAAATTCTGGGTGTTCGAAGTTCAACGCTTGCCACTGGCTTGCATCCTTAGGGTGACTCAGCATCTTGTTTTTTTATTTATCTCCGGATCATTTCCGTCATCTTCTCGCTTCTTCTCCTCCCTATCCGCGTGCCAGCGCAGGAGCTTTGCTAGCTTAGGGTCCGCGAAATACCGCTGCAGACGAGGAGTGATCGGAAAGTACCACACAACTTTTCGAGGAGCTTTCTTCCTCTTCTTGTATCGAGTGACGCCGCACACCGGACATATGGTAGACTACGCGTGCTCGTCCCGATAAATGATGAAATTGTTCATGCACACATGGTATTTCACGTGCGGTAAATCCAGAGGACACACGATTTTCTTCGCCTCCTCAAAACTGGTCGGGCACTTGTTCCCCTTGGGAAGATGTTCATGCCAGAATGACATCTTCTCGTCGAAGCATGCGTCGGTCATTTTGTGTTTTACCTTCATCTCTAGAGCCATGAGCGTTACTTTCAGGCGGGTATCCTCGGGCCTGCATTCTTCATACAATGGAGTAATCGCGTCTATCTCCAGTTGATCCAGCTTGGCTATCTCTCGGGCGGCAGCTCTTGCGTTATCCGTCTGCTTGAGAAGCAGCTCTTGAATATGAGGGTCCTGCACCCAGCCTCCATCATCGTCTGCTCCGGCATCTTCATCTTCATGATCATGCCCTTCGTCTTGATCTTCCTCATCATCATGTCCGACGTCTTCTACATGATGACTGTGTATAGCATCACCGTCGTGATCATGTCCTGGAGATTCTTCGTCTTCTCGCCCGCCCTCGCCGCGGTGGTTGTCTTGCTGCCCTTCCTCATTTCTTGCCCGACCCCCATGGACGACTTCATAGTCATCTTCATCACCTTGGCACCGATAGCCATCCATGAAATCGTGCAAGAGCAGGTGGTCCCGCACCGGCCCAGAATCCGGGTCCGCAATAAGGCTCTTCAGCTTGCATCTTCGACACGGACATCTTATCTCCATCTCGTTCTTTTGAAGCATCTCGGCCTTCGTGGAGCTCAAAAACCTATTCACGATGCCATCGGTCATCGTGCGGAACATGGTCGCCTGCGGGGTAGAGTAAAACGATATTTTAGAACCAAGAAAAAATTTGGCATGACTTTCCATAAAATAGGACCAAAAAGAATGCATAGTGCCAAAATTCTCACCGAAACGGAAATTAATCAACATTCCGGCAAAATATTGGCAACTATCGCATTTTAAAATACCGGTACCTGCAAACACAAACATACATGCAACACCACAAACATATGCAACACCACAAACATACATAGATCTAGCTAGGCCATAAAAAGTGCATGTGCACGTTGTTGGAGGGAGAAAAAAAGTAGATCTACAACATAAAGATAGCTTTCCCCTTACTTACCTATCAAAAAAGGTAATTTAACCACTTAATTTGGATGAATCTATGGTGCAAATGAGGTGAGGAGGAGGAGGCAGCCGACACAAGCTTGGAGGAGGAGGTGGAGAGAATGAAGTGGGGAAAGTGAGTATGTAGGTGTGGCTGTCCAAAATATCTAGCTGGTCCCAGGTTACTAATGGCGCACCACCCACATATGCACCATTAGTAACCCTGGTTACTAATGGCGCACCAGCTTGAGGTGCACCATTAGTAGTTTTGCAAAAAAAAATAGTAGTGGCGCACTGTGTGGCAGGTGCGCCATTACTAGTTAAACTAGTAATGGTGCACTGTGCCCTGGTGTGCCATTAGTATTTTTGGAAAAAAAATGTTACTAGTGGCGCACCATGTGTGTGGTGCGCCATTAGTGTCTATCACACTAATGGCGCACCAACTCATGGTGCGCCACTGATATATAGTAGTGGCGCACCACATGTCTGGTGCACCATTAGTGGCCATATCATCTATAGCCCTTTTCCTAGTAGTGTGTGCTGTAATATGGTGCATGCATTAATATAAGTTGGCACAAGTACACAAAAATAGGCTCCATAAGTAAGGATAGTTGGCAGATGATAGGTTCATAATATACTGTATAGAGAGTTTATTGCCAAACCATGATAACAAGAGCACACAACAACTAGGCAGATCGTAGTTTACATAAAAGGGGTACACCATAACCAGGATATATAAATCGGGAAAGTGGAACTGGCTGGAAATTCTACGGTGTTGTATTGCCGGTACTAATTGAAAGCCTATCGATCACCTATAGGCCAGCTCTATCAACTGTTTACTACAGATGTCCCTGCTCCCCTTCCTAACAAGGAACATACTGTACATACTAAATACAGAATAACAAAAGAGTAACATGTTAAAGAACAGAAGAGGAAGCATATTCTTGAGGTTCCGCTTCATTGCATACAGTGTTGGTTGCCCACTCATGATGAATCACAACGCCCAAAGAAATGCAATTCCATGCTCTCTCTCTATATGTGGCCACATGCATTTGGAAAATCAAGTGGGAGCATTACTTGACCAATTAAATGTGTGTCTGTTAACTAATATCAGTATCTTATCACAATTCGTATTGAAGAAGTAAGCTTTGGACTTATGATTGGTGTGTTGTTTAGCTTCAAGAGTGGACTGCTGCTAGTGCGACACAAAGCAGCTACGCAGATCATAGTGTAGATATAACGGGAAAACGTAAGCATCACAAATAAAATCAGCAAAGTGGAACTTGTTAGAATATATGTGCTAGTATTGCCGGTACGGCTAGAAAGGCTTCGGATACTAGCTCTCTTCAACTAAAGGTGCGGTACTGTTAATATCCGTGTAACTCTCAAAGGTGACACAACTCCCTGCATTTCGTTGCTAATCTTATAGGATTCAAGTGGGCAGGCCACTACAATTCCTATTCCTATGTTTACAAAATCCTACGAATCAAAGAGGCTTGAAGAGTTCAAAGTGTCCATCACAACCGACCGTATAGACCTCTACACTGCAAATGTCCCTGCTCATCTTCACTACAAGGAACATATTGTACTACTATCATACTCCCTCCGTTCCAAAATATAAGTCTTTGTAGAGATTTCCACTATCGATCACATACAGATGTATACAGATACATTTTAGAGTGTAGATTCACTCATTTTGCTCCATATGTACTCCATGGTGGAATCTATACAAAGACTTGTATTTAGGAATGGAGAGAGTACTTATTAAAGAAGAACGGAAGAGGAACATGCTAAGAAGAGCAAGAAGATTTTGGATAATAAAATGTTCGTTGCGCAATGCCCACACATGATGAACCAGAGCGCATTAAGAATGCAACTCCTTGTTGTCTCTCTATATGTGGTGCACATGCTTTTCGAAAGTAAAGTAGGAACATTAGCTGACCAATTAAACATTATCTGTTTTAGTAATATCAGCATCATATCATTATTTGTAGAGATTTCCACTATGGATAACAAGTTTGGAATTATGAGTGGCACGTTGTTTAGCTTGATGGATTCGGGAGTAGTGCTAAGCAGGAACGATGATGGTACTGAATATAAAGGCATGTCTTCATGCAAGTCACGTGACTTTTGTCATTTGGGCCAGTCGACCATTTCAGGCGGTTGGATGAAGATCCTACGTCTCCTAACCCTTCTTCTTCCTCGTCTCTGATTCTTCCCATTCAGAACACCGCATGGGCCGCCGGCCGAACCACCGCCCCCCACCGCCTGTGTTCCTCCGCCACCACCACCCCCAAGCCCTGTCCCCACCCGCGTCGAATTTTCTTCATTCGGCAAGGCCCCACCATCGCCACCACAACCACCATCCCCACCTGAGCCCCTTCCTTCGCACCGGCGAGCTCTCAAAAATCGACTGACCCAATTTTGAAATTTATTCTACTGTCATTTAACTAGTGTGGAATATAAAAGGTGAAAACCATAAGCATTGCGAGTATAGTGTTGAGCATGCCATGGCGGATCTGAAGGTGCAAACCGGACAAAGGCAACTTCGCAACCAATGCTTGCTTTCAACTAATAAGTAAGTGATGGAGAAGAACTCAGGGTAAAGCAGTGGCAATCTATTTTCTTGCTACGATAAATAAGTTGAGAAGATACGAAAGAGTACTGCCTCTTGTGAGGCGCCGTGTATGCATCCACAGAGAATTTGACGGTGCTGTGGTAGCGATGGCTGTCGGCGGCGTGGAAGCACATCTAGGAGGGTAGACGGTGGCGGTGGGGCACGGTGGACGAGACGGTCGTGGGAGCGGCGCCGACAAGGTGGATGACGGCGGGGATGAAACGAGAGGACGGGATGCAAGGATCCCGGTCCGAAGCCGTGGATGAGAGAGGTCGATCTCTTGTAATGGCCGACAGCATCTGGGTATCAGCTCCGGCATGGTGGAGGAGGACGGCGGTGTATGGGGTGGCGGACGGAGGAGGCTGGGGTGGAGAGGGTGTTTTGGCACCCACAGAGTACGAATGAGGAAATGGAGGGAGAGAGGAAGGGGGGAACCATGTCTTCAGGGCATGCTTGTCTCAAATGTGAGGAAATTTACAAACTTAGCCCCCGTTTAAAATTTCCTACATCACAACAATATTAGTCGGTTGGGGATAGGACGGTAATCTCGCATACACCGAATATTTGCCGATGAGAGTTTGTTTTTAGCGCCCACCGTGTATGAGTCGGGGAGGGAGTCGATTTTGGCCGAGGAGACACTGTGTTTTGGCGCCCACCGTGTATGAATCTGGGTGAGAGGCGGTTATGTCACGTTTGAGTGAAATTGCAAACCTACCCCTATCGAAACCTATAGAGATCGAGCTGATAGGCTTTGCGTGGCAGGGATAGGCAGTAATTTCCATCTCGCAGATTTTGGTTTCGGGCGGTTACTGGGACTTTCTCCGCTTTGTTCAAATTTTTGTAGAGCAAGAGTGCACGTTTACCGTGCCAAGTCAATTCGAATACAATTTGTATTCTATTTTTGTTCGGGCAGGATCCATTTTCGTTTGGAATGAAATTCTATATACATCATTTTATATATATATATACTTTCAAAAGCACAACAAAGAATTCTGCTCCTTTATATGTATAATATGATTTACAAATACAATGATCTCAAAATCATAAGGTTGAATTCAAAAAATTTAAACCAAATTATGTTCTATTAAAATGTATGGATCAGTAATATCTACATATTAAATAACATAGATGCTCGTGAATTCATATGAGTATGCATGTTTGATAGATCAATTTTGGTTGGAGTATGAATTACATGTACCATCATCTCGAATTCAAATATTTGAATCCGTTTTATGTTGACTCCTTTCACGCCCATCTCTCTCGCATGCATGCTCCTTCATGTAGCTATCACTCTCTTTTCTCCAGCTCAACGGCACGCTCACTTCATGTTTCTCCTATCTTCGCAAACATGGTCTCTCGACGTCTCCCTTGAGAAGTGTCACACTCTCCCTATCGTTATACATTACATGGTTTTCATTATCTCTCACGTCTCTACCATTCTCTGGTATCACTAGGTACCTAAGCTTTCTTTTTCACCGCCACACATAGTCTCACTCGTCTTTCACTCTGTCTTTATCTCTATGGGGTTCTCTCACACACCCTATATGTCTCTAGATATGACTCATTCCACTAAAATTACTCTCTCCTGCAGACACAACATTTGTTGCGGTCTCCTTTCCGTCTCCATCCCAGTTATAAAATTGACATTATTCATTTGCTTACTGATAAGACAAACCCCGCCTCTCTCTCTCTCTCTCTCACACACACACAATTCCTGCTTCCACTCCCCTTCCCGACTACCATATCTCTCTCACACACGCAAAACTCTTGCTTTCGCACTCCCAACTCGTATTTCTCTCACAAACATTTATCGACTAGCCTCTAGATAGGTTTATACACCCGCACACTCATGCTTCCACTATCGCATACATGTCTCTCTCGCGCTCCTTGTATCTATGCAGATTTTTCTCCCCTTCTTGAGACACGCCCTCTCAATCGTGCACACACACACATTATCGCCTCATTTTAAGCTGATACCTCTCGCACACACACTCTTTGTGTCTTTGTCACACATGCACTCCATCCTCCTCCTATGTCCCTCTCTCTCTCACACACATGGGCTTTTTGCAACAACTATAAAGATGCCCATGCGTTGCACGGAACATGAAGATGCATTTGTATGAGTATTTTATCTTGTGGTAGAAAAGGATGAACAAGGGAAGGCCTTATTTGCAAATGTGGAGAGGGGTGTGGGTATCTTTTTGCAAAATTGCCATAGTTTCCTTCCTATCCGCCAGATATAAATCGGAGAACCTATATTGCTGGATGGCAGGCACACCATCATCACCAACTCTGTTTTTATCTCTACTCTTATAAAAAAAGCATACTCGGTGATGATGTTGTGCCTGCCATCCTGCAATATAGGCCGTCCGATCTATATCTAACGGATAGGAAGGAAACTATGGCAATTTACCCGCACTCCTCTCCACATTTGAAGATAAGGCCTTCCCTCGTTCATCCTTTTCTCCCACAAGATCTTGATGTTCTGTGCAACGCATGGGCATCTTGCTAGTAAGAGTAGAAATTAGACATATACCACTTCTCGAATCTTGAAACCAACAACATTCCTCCCTTATCTCATCAAAACCGCCAAAGGAATATATTTTGAGTGAAACATAACATATTTTTAGTGATATACGTATTTCAAAACTAGACTCTTTTTTCTATCAAATCGGTGAATATGTATTAATCAACTTTGATCGTGTGGCAACGCATCGTTCCACAATGTACTGCCTGTAGATTTTTTAAGAAGTCAAACTTTGCAAACTTTGACCAAGTTTGTAGAGAAAAATATTTATATCTACAATAGCAAAAATATATAATGTGAAACTACATCATATGATGAATCTAGTGATATATGTATCACACTCTAGATGTAAATATTTTTCTCCACAAACTTGGTCAAATTTGTGAGGTTTGACTTTTCAAAAAATCTATAGGCACTACATTATGGAACCGAGGGAGTAGTTATTACCACTGTATAATTTTTTGGACACCAGACAAACGGTGGCGTACATATACGAAGAGAAGAGGCGCACGCAGTCGGTCTCTCGCTTTCTCGCACACATGAGAGTTACGTAAAGGCACCGTTAACAAATAAACCCTAAAACCCTATGTGCACAATTGCTGCATGCGCGGGTACCGGCTACGTGCTGGAGTGCAACTTTGTAGGAATAGTCAGCTCACGTGATAATTTGATCCTTAGGAGTTGATGGTCGGGGCCACAGGTGAACGACCTGGAGGCGGTGGCTCGCCAGTTTCCACAGATCGAGTAGCCACGTTTAAAATATCATTTTTTAGCGGGGTAAGAGTTCCAATATTCAATGGCGCATTATAAGTACTAAGTAGTTTTTAGAATGATTGGTATGGAGCGAAAATGGAATTCATAACTACTACCTCCTTGGCGTATGGTTGTATGGGTTTATGTTGCGAGATGTTGAACCTGGTAGTTCTAGGGCAAATACTATGGTTTATATGTTGGTTTACAGTAATGAAAATCAGAAGGGGGAAACCCTTCTTTGATAAAAAAAACTACTACCTCCATTCTAGTTTACTAGTCCCCATCGTAGTTTGGGTCAAAGTTTGTCCATGAATTTTAATTGTAAAATGTGAATGGAAAATGAAATTTTGTTATACCCAAACAAAAAAGGACTGGAGGGAGTGATTTCTCTAACACGGAAGCGACCTCTCAAAGCACAGGAATTGAACCGGCGCCGACCAAGAGGGCCCCACTCGCTGTAGGCCCGGCCGAACACGCCTCCTCGCCGCATGCAACCGGCTTCAGACTACCCTGCCCGCCTCCATTGAATCCACGCGTGTGCCGGCAACATGTCCTTCCGCGAGCCGGCTGGCATTTTAGAACACAAAAAATTACCAAAATATAATTAATTACACATGGTCTTGACTTGTTGTGCTCACAGTGGTAGCATGAACTAGAGGTTTTTCTTTATTTATAACTCTCCTCACATTTTTTGGCTTTTAAGTGAATCATGGTTGTGGACATTATCTATGAATGTGCAGATATCTGTGAACATGAGTTTGATGTGGAAGTTGAACTTGGAATGTCGGGCTTGCGCGTGAACTACACCATGTTCAATGCTTCGTCTGTTATTGTTTGGAAAGTAATTGTTGTTATTACATGACCCAAAAAATATTATTTTGTGCCACATTAGTAGATGCACGGAAATCACAACAAGCATCCTAACTGGATAAACATTTGAACCTTGCTATTATGAAGGAAATTTTGTATTGACAACAGTTTTAGATAGCAGGAGATGCCTAGCCTGCTCTGCCTCTGCTAGCTTATTTCTGGTTTCTTCCATCTCTTCTTTGGCTTGGGTGAAGAGAGCATTGCACTTTTCACTTCTACACGATCTCAACTACATTCTCAAGGGCTGCTGCACGCTTTCTTTCAGCCTTTACTAGAGCCACGAGGACACGAACAGCTGACGACTCCACCTGGCTTGTGTGTAATCCAGCAACATATGGGAATTTTCACCTTGTGTCTAATCCAACATCATTAGGGAACTGGCACCTTGTGTGTAATCCAGCCACATTTTGGAAACATGATCTCGAGGTTGACCATACTTCCCTCCTCGCAGGAACGGCATCCTGGCATGAAGTTACTTCTTTTTTAGATCAATACTCAGAGCAACCCAGATCCATTTAGTAGAAGCTAGATAAACAGGACTCACAGAAGTGAATTCAAAAGGAAAAATATAAAGACAGACTACAAGGTGAGAACACCCACTTCCTACATCAAGCTAAAAATGAAAGCATCATGATGATTAAGACTCTTCTTATTACACATCGAAGAACACGAGGCTAAGAGAAACAAAAACTACAACATATACACATCGAAGAACACGAGGCTAAACGAATGTAATTGAAAGGGTGTTACTTACCAAAGCTCGTTTTACAGGTTCGGTGCAGCTCCTCTTTAACTTGCCATGCTCCTTGAAGATGTCCCCAATATCCCGTGTTTGGTCTTCATTGCTCCTCGGCATGTTCGCACTCGTGGTTTTAAAATCTCAAAATGGCAAGAAAAATATACTACTAGTAATACTCACGCATCTTGTGGGCAACATTAAAGTACTCGTCTGCCATGTTACAACATCTCCAATAGAAGCGCAATGTGTGGTGCTTTAAAAAGCGTTTACTGTGCTGAGATCGAGAAGTAGAGATAGAGAGTAGATACTAGAGAGTAGAGGATAGTTCTCAGCATAGATATAGCATAGATAGATAAACAAATAGATAGTTCAACTACTCCTCGTCGCCCGACTCCTCCTCGGTGATGTCCTCCTCCGACGTCTCAATGTAGGCATGAAGATACCGATTGTCGTCGGATTCCCAGGGCGACGCTGCTCCTAGCCTCATGTTGAATTGAGCGTCCGCTTTTCGCATACACTTGTCCTCGCGATAGGCGGCTCGCTCCTCATTCCTCTTCTCCTTCTCTGCCCTCCTTTGCGCGTAGAACTTGCGCTCGTTGATGATGTCCCGTGGGAAGTGTTGGTGCCACAGCACCATGGCTTCCTCGTCCATCTCAGCGATGCCGAGATGGTGCTCCCACCTCCGGTTGTCGCGATGATCCTTGTCGGTGATAAGCCGCGACAGAGGCGCGAGCTCCTGCGCCCGCTCCCGCGTCAGCACGTTGGGGAAGTTCAATGTTCTCTAAGGCCACCGGAGGCGCCACACCGCTGCGTCGTACCCGCGGGCGGCCTCGTTGGCGGTGTCAAAATTGCTGAGGCCGAGGCGCATCCCGCGGAACCGAATCTCGGCGGAGAAGCCGCCCGAGGGGCGCGCGCGGACGCCGCGGTATCCCCAAGTTTCCCAGCGACGCGGCAGTGGCGAGGCGAGAAAGAGCGGGGAGATAGCGGTTGCAAGGCATAGAGCAGGAAGAGAGCAGTGGCAAGGCATAGAGCGGTGGGAAGGCATTGGATTTTATAAAGCGCCCAGGACGCCGCACGCCAAAACTTGCGTGCGCCCGACCAATTTTTCCCGCGTGCACGCGATCCTTTCCCGATGTCCCTGCTATCTCTACTCTCTTCTCTACTGTTATATTTATTTTACATTTAATATTTATCTCTACTTCTCTACTCTGTACTCTTTTTTTTCTTTTAAAAACAGAGTTGGTGATGATGGTGCGCCTGCCATCCTGAAATATAGGCCGCCCGATTTATATCCGATGGATAGGAAGGAAACTATGGCAATTTTGCAGAAAGATACCCACACCCCTCTCCAGATTTGCAAATAAGGTCTTCCCTCATTCATTCATTTCTCCCACAACATAAACTACGCATACAAATGCATCTTGATGGGTGCAACGCATGGGCATCTTGCTAGTTCTAAAAAACTTTTCATCATTTGCCACACTACTGGTTGCAGATGAAGAACCTACCCAAGCACAGCGCGATACATGAGCGACACACAATTACAAGCTGATATTCTGTTGGAAAATGGAGGCTATAACCAATTACTTTTATGGGGACAATAGCAACTAGGAAATTTGAAGGGTAGGTATGAACAAAATTGGAACTTCACATGTACTGCTAAGTGATTCAATACACACATTACCAATCAAGGAGGATAACGATGGTCGCGGCGGCCTCTATGCATCATGGTCGGCAACGGGAGTCAGTTCATTTTCCATGACGGTGGTGCTTCTATGCTTGGCGTCAGTTTCCGGGAAGCATACCCGAGACCGTGGAAGACGGTGCCGGGGAAGAGGCACCGTGTATGACAACGATGGTGGACCGGCTCCAGTGCGGCGTACGAGGTCGTCGATGAGTCAGATGCGCTGCGGTGGATGAGTGCGCCGATGTAGAAGGGGAGGAGCACAAAGGCTGCGGTGCCATGGAGAAGTCTATTTTGCGGTGGGTATAGAAAATGGGGAGTATTCAGGTGTACTACTCTGGGTGCCGGGGTGGGGTTGGTTGGGTAGGGTGAACCTGAAGTTACGAAAACAACCCCCTACCAAGCGTCATCCGTAGGCCTATTCCGAAGGCTATGATGGTAACTTCGCACTGCTCGAATCAGGGTCGAGGGAGATTTCCCGCCGACCTCAAAATTTTGTGACACTGAACTCCCCGTGTGGAGTGCTAGGTGATTGGGCTAAGCAACTAGCGAGTAGTACTAGTAACTACTAGTACTCTCTCCGTTTTTATTAACTTTGCATATTAGGTTTGGCCGAAGTCAAACTTCCTAAAGTTCGACCAAGTTTATAGAAAAATATATACATTTACCATAACAAATATGTATCATGTGAAAGTACATTCAATAATGAATCTAATGGTATTTATTTGTTACTGTATTGTATATGTTAATATTTTTTTGTTATAAACTTTCTGAGAGTTTACAGAACTTGACTTTGACCAATGCTAATACGCGGACTTAAATAAAAATGGAGGGAGTACACATTTGTTTTCTTAATTTGTACTAAATTAATCATTTGTTGTAATTGTGAAATAAATATATTAGGCTACTGACTTCCAATGTAATGGTCTATACAACTCAATAGTTGCAATCATTGTTGAATTCCAAGATGTATACAGGGTCTATAGTACTTCACAATATGCTCAAACTCACACAATCCCAGTCAAATGAGAATCTAAATGCATTTCATAGTTATTACTTTGTAGGATGCAACAAAACCAACCATAACTCTACATCATCCATTATAAAAGCAACATTTTCAACACATCCCAATGTGGGAATGAAATGTGTAGAGAGAGTTTGCGACGATGGAGCGGATGGGGTGGGAAAGATTGTATGTATGTGGACGAGAGAGTGGGAGACAAACCTAATGAGACAGAGAGAGAGATAGAGAGAGAAAGAGAGAGGAAGAAGTTAGGTCTGTGAAAATGATGGAGACATGTAATATACATGAGATGCGTGTGCATCAGGATTCTGTACACGTGGAAGGAGAAGAGACAACAGGTTTGATGAGAGAGTTGGAAAAACATGGACGAGAGGGGAAGGATCTCATGGGTTGAGGGATTGATCATTTTGTGCGGGGGAGAGAGGGATTGGTAATTTTGTGCGGGAGAGAGAGGGGGGAGGATTCAGTCAGCCGTCGTCACATCATCCGGCTTCCAAATGGCCCCGCATTCTCTAGTGTAGTGTGGTCACCGTCTTCGATCCCCTCGATGCCCTCTTTGAAGAATGAGGTGTTGTGCATGCTGGGGTGCAGAGAAGCACAAGCGAGAGTGGTCGCCATATAACCTTGGATGGGGATGAATTGTGTGCTCGGGGGAGGGGGTGTGTGTGTGCGGTGTGTGTGTGTGTGTTAGATATTGAGAGAAAACAAACCTATGGAGAGAAATGTGTGTGTATGTGATGGAAAGTGTCGGTGTCAAAACCGGTGGATCTCGGGTAGGGGGTCCCGAACTGTGCGTCTAAGTCGGATGGTAACAGGAGGCAGGGGACACGATGTTTACCCAGGTTCGGGCCCTCTCGATGGAGGTAATACCCTACGTCCTGCTTGATTGATCTTGATGATATGAGTCTTACAAGAGTTGATCTACCACGAGATCATAGCGGCTAAACCCTAGAAGCTAGCCTATGGTATGATTGTTGTTGTCATACGGACTAAACCCTCCGGTTTATATAGACACCAGAGGGGGCTAGGATTACACAGAGTCGGTTACAAGGGAGGAGATCTACATATCCGTATTGCCAAGCTTGCCTTCCATGCCAAGGAGAGTCCCATCCGGACACGGGATAAAGTATTCAATCTTGTATCTTCATAGTCCAACAGTCCGGCTCTCCGGAAACCCCCTAATCCAGGACTCCCTCAGTAGCCCCTGAACCAGGCTTCAATGATGATGAGTCCGGCGCGCAGATTTGTCTTCGGCATTGCTAGGCGGGTTCTTCCTCCGAATACTCCATAGAAGATTTTGAACACAAGGATAGTGTCCGGCTCTGCAAAGCAAGTTCCACATACCACCGCAGAGAGAATAATATTTTCACAAATCTAATCTGCTGACACGTTTAGCAACACGACATCACGTCATGGCCCGGTCATTATTTGAACCGTTATTCTCAACCAGCGCTGCACATATCATGAGGCGGTTTTCTTGACATGTCTTGTCGAAGCAGAGATCGTGTCCCCTTATCACGGGATTCTCATCAATACGGGTATGGGTAACCCAACCGTGCCATCTATTAAGGCATTCGGTGAATAAGCGATTTTTCCAGGTAAGTGGGGAGGCGCATTGCCTCTTCCGCCCTTATAAAGGGACAAAGATTCACCCTTTTTACCCACGCCTTCTTCCTCCTTGCTTATCCATTCTCGCGCACTCGAGCTCCAGCGCTCAAGTTCGCGTCTTTCTTCTCAAACCACTCCAAGCATGTCCGGAGCGGGAGGCAAGTGGTTGGTCTCCTCGGTCATGGAGGAGCACATCGCAAAGCTACGGGAAGCCGGATATCTGGCCGCGGACATCGCGCACCGGCTGCCAGATGCAGGGCAGGTCATCCCTACTCCCGCACCCCATGAGATGGTAGTTTTCCTTACCCACTTTGTCCGTGGACTGGGATTTCCCCTTCACCCGTTTGTCCGCGGGCTCATGTTCTACTACGGGCTGGATTTTCATGATCTGGCCCCCAATTTCATCCTCAACATCTCGGTGTTTATCGTCGTGTGCGAGGCCTTCCTCCGCATCAGGCCCCACTTCGGCCTATGGATGAAGACCTTCAATGTTAAACCAAAGGTGGTGGTCGGCCAACAAGTGGAGTGTGGAGGCACCATGGTGGGAAAAATATCTAACGTCACCTGGCTCTAAGGCTCCTATGTGGAGACCATAAAGTGGTGGCAATCAGGATGGTTCTACATCACCGAGCCGCGCGACACCAACTGGGTGGCGGCCCCCGAATTTCGATCCGGAATCCCCACATGGCTCACCTCCTGGAAAGAGAAGGGCCTGTCCTAGGGTCCCCCGATAGAGCTGACCGGACTCCAGACCTACATCAACAACATGATGAGCAAGAAAATCAAGCTCGTCAACGTGGTCCAGGTCATGCTCTTCCGCCGGATCCTCCCATGTCAACGACGGGCATTCAATTTGTGGGAGTTCGACCCGGCCAAGCACCAGACGCTGCGAGAGCTCTTCGACACGACGCACAAAGATGTCTAGAAGGTGTTATTCAAGGGCGCCGAGGTACCTCCTCCCCTTACCGAGGACCGCGGACTCAGCGCAAAGCGCCATGCCAATCCAGTAGGTTTTTATATCTCATAGGATATTTATTTGCCCCAGTTTAATCCTATGCGGGATCTAAGCTTCCATGCCATTAACAGGACTGGTAGAGACAACAGAGCAGCTCAATTGCCCAGCCCCTCTTCCTGAAGATCCTGCAGATGCTCTCCTTACGGAGATGCTGGTTCCGGCGCCTTACGAGGTGTCGGTGAAGAAGGCCCAGAAGAAGGCCACGGGGACCTAAAAGGGTCTCCGGTGCAAAGTTATATCGGACTCATCGTCCGATAAATCCGAAGCGCACTCCTCCCATGAAAACAAGGAGGAGGAAGTGAAAAGTTCTCCCCCCAGCCGGGGGAGATAAGAAAAGGAAAGCCGCCCCAACCGGGGAGGCCGAAGGGTCCAAGAAGGGAAGGACTCTCCTTCCGGAGTGCTCCACAATGGCCGCCTACAGCGAGGACGAGTGGTTACCCAGGGACAAGCCCCTGGCCAAGTCGTAAGTATCCGGATACCATAGTAATTCATGGTATGTTTTATTGTACTACTTCTCCTTACGCCGAATATGATTATGCAGTCCGTCCCGAGCCCGTCTCGACGTATATTCGTCGGACGGTTCTTTGGACTCGTCGGATATGAATAGCAATTCACTTCCGACCGCCTCCACCTCTTGCCCTACGGACAACGTCGAGGTGTTGTCTAAGGCACCGAGCCGAGGGAGGTAGTCCTGGGGGTGCCTCGAGGCGACCTTCCGGACCCTGGGCGCAAAGGAAGCAAGACCCCCGCGGGCTCCAAGTTCAGCCCCCAGCCGAACACTGCGCCGGAACCTTCTATGGTTCCGGACTCCAGCAAGCGATCCCCTGTTAAGGGGGGCAAGCCACCCGTGCCGGTGGCCTCTATCCATGCAGAGGCACCGGACAACTTGTTGGAAGCGCTTCGCAGTGCTTCCATCGACGAAGAGCACCGCACTATCATGAGTGCGGTGATCGAGAAAGTGTAGTCTGCCAAAAATGGACTAACTGAAGCTTGTGCCAGCCTCCTAACAGGCTTTCAGGTAAGAAATCAAAATATAGGAAAATATTACCACATAGACAGTAGCCCCTGATGCCCTGTTTGGTCTTCGCGAAGAAAGGCAGAATAGAGGATCAAATAATGACTTAGGAGTCTAAGCAGAATATGTCTCTATGCATGTGCAGGCTTCGCTGCTGGCCGCTGCCGCATGTACTGCGAAGGTCGCTGCACTGAAGCAGGACCTGGAGCGGTCTGAGGATGAGCTCAACCTTACCAAGAGGAAGCCCGAGGAGAGAAAATGTAAGAAATACCTTGTCTATACATTAAAAAGAAACTCGGTTCGTAAAGTAATAGGATCATCATGAATTTGCCAGGGGCCACGACCGAGGTGGCGACCCTGAAGAAGGCGCTGTCCGAGGCCGAAGACAAAGCGGCCAAGGAGCACATTGAGCGGTAAAAGCAAGAAGCCCGGGTAGGCGAGGTGCAGCAAGAGCTAGAGGCTCTCGCCAAAAAACACGAGTCCTTGGAGCTTGACTCTAAGACGCGAGAGTACGAGCTTGCGAAGGCACTCGAAAGTGCACGGAGCACCAAGGCTGAAGCCCACAAGGCCCTCCAGGAGATTAATGCGGTGAAGAAGATAGCAGGGGGTAAGGCATTCATTATGAAAAGCAAGCATGTGAAGGAAACTTTACTTTTACTTACCCAAGTTCGGAGCTCTCCTGGAGCGTTCGCAGATGTTCCTTGCAGTGTACTGGATGTCGCGGAGTTTTACCGAGCTGAGGAGGGGAGCTCGACGGAAAAGTTGTTCTGGTCTCAGTATACTGGGACCGAACACCCAATTCCCGTGAGCGACCAACTGAAGCAACTTGTCGAGCTTCACAAGGCGGCCGAACAGGCCATGAAGGGTCTTATAGTCCAGATGTGGCCTGGTGATCCCCTGCCTAGCAGCTACTTCGGTCTGGTGAGGCGGCTTGTCGATGCCTGCCCACGGCTTGAAGTCATAAAGCGGTCCGTCTGCATCAAGGGTGTGCGCAGGGCCTTTGCCCGGGCGAAGGTGCACTGGGCGAATCTGGACGCCTAAAGATGGTGAAGGAGGGGCTGCCGGAGGGTAAGGAGCATCGCTGCCCCGAAATGTATTATGATAGTGTCCTGAAGGGTTCCCGTCTTGTGGCGGATGAATGTGCTAGAGATGTAATGTTTGAATGAACATGCTCATGTGATCCTGTAATGTGAAACGAGTTCATTTGCGCTATGCAATGCTTTTTGAATTTAAAATATTACCTTCTGTGCGGCCATTTATAAGATCTGAGAGTTGGCCAGTCGTTGGCTTCTGCTCCCATGTAACTAGTACTGGGGTGTTCGGGATAAACCTGAGCACTCTTTTTCCCAATTTTGGGTCGTTTGAGGGAGGTGTTCAGCACAACGCACCAGGCAATCAGACTATAAGGCTTTATCACTCTCACTTAGCCATAGAAGTCTACAATTTTAAATTTTGGCGAAGCCCCTAGAATTCGGAAGGCCTAATTTGGGATGCTATATACGCCTAAGTCGGGCAAGGCCGACTCCTCGCCTGAAGCAGAAAAAGTCTTTAAGGACTTGAGACCTCTCGAACAGCGACCAGCTCTCGCCTTATCATGATAGTCAGTTTTCGGATTTCTTTACTAAGGTGCTCGTCCGGAAGAACCGTGACACAATCGCAGTAGTTCTCCCAGCGCTACCTTAGCCGATATAGCGGAATGTAAGGTACCAAAACATGGGAGCCGGGCAAACCCGATTATTGACCCAAGACATGATTCGGAGCTGATGCATATAATGCTCTAAGTTCGGGGTGCCGCACTATCGAAAGTGTTCGGACTTCTCACACCGTATTATGGGGTAAACGAAAGCCCCTGGCGTACTGACCGTACCAGAATGTATGGGTGCAAGTTGTTGTAAATGAACATATAAGAAAAAAGGGATGGATAATGCAATAATAGACTAATGCTATGCTTTGTTATTTAAATAATACGTCGAAGCGTACTGATACAAGTAGTGCAATAAGCAAAAAATAGGACTATTTGACATGTCCTATCACTACAAAAAAGACAACATCTGTGACATTTTGGGACGAACGAATTTTTTTGGTCATACATATGACACTTCTATGACGATAATTGTGACAAAACCCGGTATCATCATAGATGTGGTGGGCTCCTACTTCTGTGACAAAAAATCATGATAGAAAATGGGCTTTTCATCCTGGGCGAGCCGGAGACGCAGCTGCATGACATTCTTTGGGCCGTCCATGACGGAAAAAACCGTGGTAGAAGCGAGGGGGAGGAAAATTTCGGGGAGTTCCCGATTACGGTGGGAGGTCGGGGGCCGTGCGATGCGCGTTTCTCTCATACACGTACGCGCATGTGTGCGAGGCGTTGGCTCTAACTGAACCCGAGCGAGGCATTGGGCTCTAACTGAACTCGAGCGATTGCACTGCAGGCTACGCGTTACTGAACTTGAGCGATCGATCGATGGCTGTTAACTGAACCCGATCGAGCGATTCCTTCACTACTGCTACTAACTAAAGCCGATAGATTGGATGAACAGTGAGCGTTGCGGGGGGGGGGGGGTGGATGAACAGTGAGCGGTGGCGTTGCCTCTGGATGAACAGGACCCCGTGGTGTGGTGGAGGGCTGGATGAACAGTAGACGATGGAGGGGTGCCCGTGGAGGGGTTGTTGAACATGACCCCGTGGTGTGGAGGGCTGGATGAACAGTAGACGATGGAGGGGTGCCCGTGGAGGGGTGGTTGAACAGTAGCCGGTGGAGTAGCGTGCGGTGGAGGATGGATGAACAGGAGCCCGTGGAGGCTGGAGGAGGTCGACGGTAGCCCGTGGAGGCTGTAGGAGGTCGACGGTGGAGATGAACAATATCTCGTGGAGTCCCGTTTTGCGGTACGCCACACCCCTCCCGATGAACAGGACCCCCGTTTTGACCGCAGTGCTCCAACACAAGTCTGTTTCGTCCGTTTTGCGGTACGCCACACCCCTCCTGATCAACAGGACCCTCGTTTCGACCGTAGGTGGTGTGTTTCATCCATTTTGTGTTACGCCACACCCCTCCCGATCAACAGGACCCCCGTTTCGACCGTAGGAGGTCCGTTTCCTCCGTTTTGCGGTACGCCAGACCCCTCCCGATCAACAGGACCCCGTTCCGAACGTAGGAGGTCCGTTTCCTCCGTTTTGCGGTACACCAGGCCTCGTTTCCATCGCCTGTTCCTTCCAAGCCCTTCCGATGAACACGACCACGCATTCCATTCCGACCCAGCCGGTTGGCTCCCACGCGTTCCGTTGCCTCCCGATGAACATGACGCATTCCGTTGCCTCCCCATGAACACGATGCATTCTGTTGCCTCCCCATGAACACGACACATTTTGTTGCCTCCCCATGAACACGACGATGACGATGTTTCTCCGTTCCGACCCAGCCATGTACACGAGCCCTGGCCGTACGTATGCGCGAGTAGGCGTTCAAGACCCCGCCCGTGTGTACACATACGTGGCCGTATTTTCTTTCTTGCACCCTGGCCGATGTACGTACGTGTACATGCTACGTGCGCGCCTCTACTACGGCACGTACGCGCCTCTACTACGACACGTGCGTGCCTCTACATCCACCAGTATATATGTATGTACACATTCGCGACCAGAATGACAACGCTACGTACGCTTCGGCCAGGAGGGTCTCGACTGTCAGGCACTTCCTTGCCTGCGAAGATGTAGCTGGTGGGTCCCAGCAGTCAGAGGGCGAATCGTTTTTTTTGCCCGGACGCACTTCCTTGCGTGCGAAGATGTAGCTGGTGGGTCCTAGAAGTCAGGGGGAAACATTTTTTTTTGCGAAATACAGTGGCCCGTCCGGTGGGTCCCAGCTGTCAGGTGGAGGAATCATTATTTTCCGTGTAATAAGGAGGCACTTCCTTGCTGCGGCTGTGGACCCAGCTGTCAGCCTCTCCACGTACAGTCCATGTCCGATGGAAGTCGTTCCTTGACCACGTTGACTACGCCGCGCTGAGAGCACCAGGGTGGTGGACGACGGCGAGGCCTAGGAAGGGGACGATGGGGAGTCGGGGAAGATGCGGCAGTGGAAGCACGCACGGAGAGGAGTACGAGGGTTCACTGGTTCGGCTACGGTGTGAGGCTGCCGTCACCGTAGGGCCTGGCCAGTGGTGGGAATAGTTGGGGGTGGTGAGGCCTCCGCGGCAGCACAGCCGACCACGGGAGGCAGGAGCATGCAGCACGACCGGCGCTGCTTTGGGCTGCTGGAGAAAGAATTCCAGAGGTTGAAGAAGCACTACGGTCGTTGGATGGACATTGTACGGTCACTGGAGCTAGAATCGTTCATATTGACTAAAGTTGACAAAGGCCCCCATCCCAGTCAACTTAGTAGGCCCACAAGTCAGCCTCCCACCATGGTGGGTCCCAGCTAGCAGGGGGAGTATTCATTTTTTTGTGCATAATAAGGAGGCACTTCCGGTGGGTCTGAGCTGACGTCGGGGGAACGTTTTTTTCGCGAAATACGTTGGCCCGTCCGGTAGGTCCCAGCAGTCAGGGGATTTTTTTTCGCGAAATAAGGTGGCCCGTCCGGTGGGTCCCTGTTGTTAGTTGGAGGAATAATTATTTTGCGCGTAATAAGGAGGCACTTCCTTGCGGCCGCCTGGACCCAATTGTCAGCCTCTCCACATACAGTACTCTTCCGATGGAAGTCGGTCATTGACCACGTTGACCACGCCGCGTCGAAAGGACCAGGGCGGTGGTCTGGATGACGGCGAGGCCTAGGAAGGGGATGACGCGGAGCCGGGGAAGATGCAGCAGAGGAAGCCCGCGCGGAGAGGAGTACGAGGGTTCACTGGTTCGGCTGCGGTGTGAGGCTGCCGTCGCCGAAGAATACCAGGGGGTGTGGGTGAGTAGAGGGATGGCCTGGCCAACGGTGGGAGTAGTACGGGGCGGTGAGGCCTCCGCGGCATCACAGCCGGCCACGGGAGGCAGGAGCACGCGACACGACCGGCGCTACTTTGGGCGGCTGGAGCAAGAAGACCAGAGGTTGAATAAGCACTACGACCGTTGGATGGACATCGTACAATCACTGCAGCTAGAATCGTTTATATTGACTAAGTTGACAAAGCCCTTGGTACGCGTCAACTTAGTAGGCCCACAGCTCGGATTTGGCAGAGAACATATAGCCCATTTGCGATTTGTAAGAATGTACAACCCATTTTTTAATTCTAATGGAATTTACTACAGCCCATTTACAGTTTGTTAAAAGTACATCCCAACTTCTAGCTAGGACAACGATTAATAATTTCAAACAACCGCTCAAAACAGAATTCAAAAAAAATTCCCACATTTTGATGGGATCCGAAATATTTTTATCCGGAATTTCTAGTCAGGTTAAATATAATTTCAAAATAAAGTTGTATTACGTTAAAATCAAACGAAATATTGCGCGCGCAACAAGTAATGAAATTAAAATTTTCAAATTCCAAAAATAATATATTTTTCAAACTAATTACGTGTTTATGCATACTAACTGTCCAGTTATTATAATTACATCCCATTTATTATTTCTTAAAGTCCATTTTCTTGTTAAGCCTAATGCGTACCTCCTAGGAAAGTTTGCAGCCCAGCGGGGTGGAGAATAACAAGTTGACTCGGATATAGTGTACAACTGTCGCTGATGTTGACAAAAAAGGCCTATGTAGTACAGTACAACCTAACATGGTTACTCAGCCCACATTCAGCGACGTCGGAATGGCCCAAACAAGGCTTTTGTACAACTTTTTGAAGTCACTGAGCTCAATTAATAACTTAAGAAAAAAAGTTAGATTACAGTGGAACCTAATTAAAAGCTGTCACGAGCAAATAAATAATTCAACGGGTCCCACTTGTGCGTGTGCGCCTGTGTGTGTGTGTGTGTATGAGAGAGAGACATATAGAGAGAGAGACCCATCGGTCGATGCTTGTAAATACATCTTTCAGCCATATGCATTGTTGATGCTCAGTAAGAACTTATATAGTTGATACAATCATATAGAACATCATAGCACACTGAACTTGCATACAAAAATTTCACGCAGGCGGCACAATCAGGATGGAAGCAGTGGATCGCTACGGGAAGGGCTATGTTCAAACCAACGAAGTCGTACATAACGGTTCATCGTCTTTATCAATGACGGGGAAATATCTTGAATGTTGTGCAAAGAAAACAGACAGACAACACAATAAGTTCTGCTAGCACATTAAGTTGACGTATAGCCCGTTCTAAAAAAAGTTCAGGTACAAAATTAGAACAGGTCACAATCAAATGTACTGGCATATCAGTGCTTCACACCCATAGCTCGGATTTAACTAGTATCTGACAAGATTCAGTTGTTACCTCAAATTAGAGCACATCCAGGCAGCCAGCCCTGCCTCTTCTCCCAAAGAAGCAGTGGCCTCGGCCGCGCGATGGAGTAGGCCCTGTGCCATCCATCGTTTCGAGCAACACGGGGAAAGTCTGACGTTGACTCCTGTAATGGACGTCGTGGAGGGACCCTGGCACCAGCGGCAGCGACAGGACTTCGATTGATGGATTGACCACTTCTTCGACATGCACGAACACTCGATACAGGTACATCCCTAACGTGGTCCGCGGCGGCCTTGGTGGCGACGAATAGTACAACCTCGGTTCCTGCACCGGTATCTCAACACCAATCACCTTCGGTATGGTGGACGGCTTCTTCATCCATGCCATAACCGTCAGAGCCCAGCTATCTGGAGGAACAAACATACTTACGAGCTCACCATCAAGGTCGTTGATAAGCTCGTTCATGGACTCACTGTTCCAAGCATGTCGAGGCATGCCGTGGAAGGCAAGCTTTGTTAAAAACTCAAGCTCAGAGGGCACCAAGCCCCATCCTGGGTGCCACCGATCAAACCTCACCAGCGCGCCATCGCAGAACAAACACCGGGAAGATTCGAACACACGACTGCAGTCGAAAGTTGTCCAGCACCTGACAAAGAAATCAGCTGGTGGCGGACAGACTTGGACGAGCAAGTCACTTATTTGAATGCCGTGCGCAATGCCAAGAGCTTTGACAAGGTCGTCCGGCGAGATGGGTGGATGGTCGCCGTTGATGGTTACCATCAGCACTTTGCCGGCAGACTGGTCGTCAAGCACCGACATGCCACTGTTGAGTGACAGCACGCAGTGAACGAAGGCAGGACTAACCAAATTCTCGTGCATGCCCAATCAATGCCCTGCCGCGATGCATGCAGTGGTCATTCTGGTGCATCAAGGACGGCATGCAGATCGTTCCACACTTGAGAAGAGGAAAAATGGAAAGGTAGAACACGTCAGCAGAGGAAGAGAACGCTGGCTAACGAGGCTGGGAGGGGATCGAGCAGGAAGTTAATGCTCCACGCCTAAAGGTTTTGGGAAAACCTGATTTTCATAAGGTGACTTATACTCACCTAAATGGAGGGAGTATTCCTTAACCAGAGAATGTTGTGTCTCCCACTCACGCGCTCAAAAAAAACTACGACACATTTTTTTATCTGTTTGCATAGGTCCCACCTATCAGGAAGGATGGGCACGTACACGAACATGTACAACTCATCAGTCTACCCACATAGCCTTTTCGTTTAGTCTACCTAGCCGTCTAATCAACTGCCTGCATGCCACTTCTCCCATTTACTTCTCCATTGGGAACCGATTCTCCTCGGCTTCTTCACCTCCCCTTCGTCTTCATTTGCATCCAAACCCCACTACGTTCACATTGTTTTAACCTCTTTAAATAATCATCTACTACTTCAGTTAGACTAGCCATCTAATCCTAATTCTCCAAACCACAGCCCTCCGTTCCAGCGGTTCCAAATGGCGGAAGAGATCGAGATGCAGGTTTTTAGCGTCCAACATGTCCTCGTCGAAGGCTCGATGTGCATAGTTGCCACCGTCACCGTCCACCCAAGGGTTGTTCGGTAGTGGATCAACTATGTATCCAACTCCCTCGAAAAGGTAGAGACGAGGGTCATCGGTCTTGACACAGAGTACACGGAGCGTGCCCCTGGGAAGAGCTAGCGCGCCGCCGTCCTTCAGCTTTGCCACGAAGATGATGTTTTGGTGTACCACATCATACACTCGCCCTCCATACCACATGAGCTTCACGATTTCTTGTCTCGGGAGGACGTATACTTCTGTGGGGCAGCCATTGAAGGGGACAAACAGAAGCTGGAGCTGTACAACCTTGATTTGAAAAGCATCGCTGACCTACAAACCAGAATCAAAATTCCTGTAGAAGATTGTGATAAACAGACACCATCCCTATTCGACATAGCAAATTTTGTGCTCGGTACAAATCTTCAGAAGGGTGACGAGACGGTGGCATTAAGGTTGTCTGGATGGGAGAATTATCTCTGATGTACGAGCGGATAAAATATGCTGCCCTCGATGCCCGTGTGATATTCGAGATAGCTGCAAGGTCCAAAGAGCTTGTTGCAAAGCCGTCTCCCACAGAGAATGAGAACAACAAGAAGAAGAAGAATAAGAAGAAGAAGAAGAAGAAGAAGAAGAAGAAGAAGAAGAAGAAGAAGAAGAAGAAAAGGCTGCACCAACAGGAGGGCATTATGGATGATTGAACTATTTCCTCTCTTGTAAAAAAAAGTATTCCCTCTCGGTGTATATTGATATAGATGGACTATTTCAATGGTGTGCATGTCTTTGGAACAGAGTAGTAGCGCGGGTCCACTTGACTATAAGGAACTATTTATCCGCATATATAGCTTTCTCTGCTACTCCTTCCAGTGATCGGTATGCAGTGCATGTGTCTGTAGACATGGCAGCTTGTCCATGGAAGTTCAACTACGACGACCATCACGTTTCATCTCGCGATTCCCACGACGCCTCTCCAACCCACGGCACCACGCCCCCGACGTGCGCCTCACCCCTCTCGGCCGCACCGCCCCTCTGCCTTTGTGTGCATGACATGTGGGCCACCTAAAGTGTGGCGAGCATCAAGTTTCTACCACAGCCACCCACGATTCCCACGACGTCGCTCGAACCCATGAAACCACACGTCCCCCGACCTATGGCTCACCCCTCTTGGCCCCACTGCCCCTTTGCCTACAGGAGCATTACGTGTGGACCAATCACCTATCGTGTCCACATGTTATTGACTCAAAGGTAGGTGTAGTAAGGCGCTGAAGCTCAGTCCTGACGGCCCTGAGAGGGAAATATAACTCCTACGCCAGGGCTTGTGGTGCTCCCGCAGCACGAACTCATGCCAAACTCGAGATTTGTTTCTTTACTATACATGCACGCAACGATTTAATGGACATTGTAATCTCAACATGTGATGGGGAGCTCTAAATTTGAATTTGAAACTTATAAAACGAAAGGATTCAAAACAAATGAACTCGAGAGAGGGAGTATATCGTAGGACATGTCCCATACAAAATAAGTCCCCTGGTTGTCACCACGAAGATGCGGTTAGAAAGGAGCACAACGTCTTCCTACTCGTACGGCAACAAATCGGCCGCAGACAGCATGGTCCGCCTTTGACCGCCATGTGCAAGGTTCGTGCTATCTTATTCAATCTCACCGTGGTTCCATCGTACCAATTCATGCGGTGGCCTGCTGCATGGCTGATCCCAATGTTGGACAAAGGCTCTATGGGAATGGTGTCACCATTGTAAATGTTGTGCAAATTGATGTTGGTACCCTCCCGTACATATGCAAGCCAATCTCCACTCACACCGAGCCTAACCTGTGAAACAGTGGGCATGGGGAGAATTAGGAAATGGAGACGGAGGTAGTCTTTAGAATGCATTTACTACATGATCAAACTCATCTTACCTGCTCATCAGAGGAAATCCGAGTGCCCCTCAACGTCGGCATCTCAAGGGGCGCCAACTTGCAACTACGGCTACGCCGCGCTGGAGAGACCCCCAAGGAAACATCCTCGTGCGTTCCATGGAGCATCAAGATGCATTTGTATGAGTAGTTTATCTTGTGAGATAAAAGGATGAACAAGGGAAGGCCTCTAGAGATAGATATGGACACTACTACTACCAATGTGCTGGCCCGTGCGTTGCAATGGATCCAAAGTAGTATAATAATACTTTTTCATGTGATTAAAATATAAACACTCTAATTTTGATATACATGTGTCAGCAGACATGAAAACTTGTCCATGGAAGTTGAACCACAACGACCATCATGTTTCTTGTTTCTACCACTGCCACACCCACACGCGATTCCCACGATGCCGCTCCAACCCACGGCACGACGTCCCCCGACGTGGACATGGATCCTCTGACGTGGCTATCACTGCCTTGCCCTGCCTTTCCTTCGCTGACAGGTGGGACCCACGCTTATGGGTCCCACATGTTAGTGACAGAATGGTAGGATTGTTCGCGTCAGGGGATCCTCATCCCCCCGACGTGCCCCTCATCCCTCTCGGCCCCACCGCTCCTCTGCCTTTGTGTGCATGACATGCGGGCCAGCTGAACTACGGCGACCATCAACTTTCTTCCACAGACACACCCAATTGGATGCGGTTTGCCTGCTCCGCTGCTGTGCTTCGATCCGTACTCCCGCACCATCGAATTTTCATCCAGCTGCTGTGACACATTTCCTCCCGGGCATCAATCCTCATCTGGAGTACTTATGTACTATAGGTAGTACCCGCCGGTGTGGCCATCTACGCCTCATAACGCCCCGACGCCCAGCTGTGGCACCCTCGCCACGACCACACCACCAGCGGCCGGTTCATCTCAAACGAGTGAGTCGCGAACCACGCCACCACCATGAGAATGACATGTGGGCCAGCCGCATTTAAGGCCCGCATGTCATTGACTCATAGGTCGGGCACTAAGCCACTAAAGTTTGGTCTCATGGGCCCTGAGAGGGAAATGTAACTCCTGCGGCATGCCTTGTGGTGCTCCCGCAGTACGAGCTCGTGCCAGAACTGGAATTTGTTTCTTACTACTTGCACGCATGAGATTCTGGTGGTTTGTGTATTATGCTTCTACATGTGGAGCTTTCTGGATTCTAACATGTGGCAAAATCTGGTGGAATGTAAGGTTAGGCAAGTTTGATTAACTTAGGTGAGTGTTTGGTTCAAGCCACACCTTAGGCAAGCCACACTAAGGCCCCACATGACATACACACAAAAACTGTGGCAAGATTCCCTTAGGCTTGCCAACTTGTGGCTCTCATTTTGAAGAACTAAGAACTTTTCCTAAGCTTAGTTGTGGAAAAGTTAGTCATGAATTAAGTTCAACCATGGAGTCTTCTAGATTATACATGTGGCAGAATCTGGTGGATGATATCCAACGGCCATTAGTGCTCAGATTTGCCATCTTTGTACCGTCGGATTGGCTTCATCCAACGACCAACTTTCAAAGTTTTTCACACACTATATAGGGGGTATAGATATAGATGTGTCGGTCCATTGCAATGGATCCAAAGTATATCTATTTAGTGGGGTGCACTCTAAACACATTATCTAGTTATTTTTCTCTAACCTTCCGTAGCCATGCAACCAAGCCACATAAGCTTCATGGGTGCCCCCACATCATATTATTCATACTACGTTGATTGAAAAAAAGATAAATCACCCAAAACAAGATCTTCCCGTTTTTTGTTCCTACGATGTTGTGCCGTGCACGTACCTACTAGTTGTATAGTGGTAGTACTAGTAATATAGTATTAGGAGTACAAACTTGGTACTAGTAGGAGTAGTACTAGTACGGAATGCTCCTACTGTATCAATGAGCCCCGTCTGACACCAAATTTCTTGGCTTCCGTGCTACAGCTAGATCTTCCCCTCGTTTCTTTTTTCCAACCTGGCGGCAGGCGGGGTGATGGTTTGCTCAACGGAGGTCCCACATGAAAGTGAAAATGCTAGGCAACATGCCTTCCCTAATCTATGTGTCGTGCCGGACGGGCCGTGTTGTACTACCGATTCCCAGGCCTGTGGGGGTGTGACGCGAATGTGCCAGGCCTTTTCCTTTTATTACCAGCAATGTGTCCGTGCGTTGCGACGGATCCAAAGTAGTAGAATAGTAGTATTTGTTCACAAACTTGAAAGGAATCACTATTGTTTTGATATACTCCTAATATATTACTCCCTCCGTACCTAAATATTTGTCTTTTTGAGATTTCAAATGGACTATCACATACGGATTATATAGACATATTCTAGTGTTTCTAGCAAGATGCCCGTGCGTTGCACGAAGTTGATGGAAAAGTTAATCACAACTTATAAATTGACGGATGGATTAGTGATGCATATAATTAAGCAAAGGGATCGCACATGTCGGTATTAACTGGAACGAGAATGCAACAACACGATAAGAATTAAGGACACGATGATGCGATCGCGGTGGTGGTTACAGAAGGCAAGAAGAAAGATGGATCCACGAACGTATGACCTCCTCCTCCTCCTCAACTTAGTGCGTCGGGCCACCGACCGGCGGCTAAGGAGCGGCGGCTTTTGTGGTGAGGTCTAGGTGCTTCTCAGCAAAGGCATCCAAGGCTTCCAGCTGGTTGAGGAAGGCCAACGTCGTAGCTTCCTCACTGGCCTTGTAGATACCTATGTACACGATTTTCTCGTACACGTGGATGTGTAGGTCGATGAATTCTTGCACGGCGAGGCGCCTCGCGACGAGCGCGACCTCTAGGTGGACATTCTTCATGGCATCGGCGGGTAGTCGCAGGGCCACCAGTGCTTGAAAGAGGTTCCGGCCATGGAGGCCGATTAGGGTGGCAGGCAATGAGTTGCCCGGGCGCGCGGGCTGGAGGAGTACGGCGATGTCGTCTGCGAGCTTCTTGAGGATAGTGAACTTGTTGCTGGTGGCAACGATCATCTGGTCCAACTGAGAGTCATAGTTGGTGTCGATGGCGGCCATCCACCAGCCGGTCTCCAACACCGTCTGGAGACGATCCTCGGCGCCATGCCGCAGGCCGGCATCGTGGACCATCTGGCGCAGCCGCTGGCTGCTCACGTGCATCACCGCCATGGGTCTGGTGTGAGCTCTTTTCCGCTTAGTGTAGGTGCTTAGGCAAATGCTTAGGTGCATCCGATGTGGTAGATGCATTGGAATGGAGGGGCGCCTTTATATGAGGGCAATGAGGGCAAACTGCGTTGCATTCACATCGTGCAGCCTCTTTTCCCGGACCTCCTCCCATTACTTCCCTCATGCATTAATTGAAGGAGGATGCATTGGCCGTTCAACATATCGGGAACCGCTACTCCCTCCCTCGTCTGCATTAAAGCCGTATCGGGAACTGCGCCGCCCGCTGTCAAATCGAATACTCCCTCTCTATATGTACCACTTTTTTTTAATTTCAAGTTTTGCTCCATGGTGCAATCCATCGATCCTACTACTATACAAAAGTGGAGTATATACATTTTTTAAAAGGCTAGAGGGCGGGGCAGTCTAGCTCGGTCGGTTTCACGAGAGGCGAGGGCCTTTGTGATTTGACGGCTCATTACTGCTGTCAAATCGAATAGTACTGCGCCGCCCGCTGCACGCCCGACGCCTCCATTAAACCCCTCCGTTAAATCCGCATGCAAACCGAGAATCCTACTCCGGGCACACGTCCATTCATGAGCGGGCCGGAATTGAACGCAACACCGGCGGAGCTCCTCCCGTCCGCCCTCAGTTTAAATGAGGCCAAACGCCGGCCAAGCTCCTACCGTCCGCCCTCTATTTACACGAGGCCAGACAGACAGCAGGCAAGAATCGCACCCCTCCTCCGTTCCCCCATCTCCTCATTCACCATTTTCTCCACTCTTTTGATGGCTTCCGATGAGCCGTTCTCCGGCATATTACCCGGCTGGGTGGCCCGTCGAGCCCTCCGGATACGGGCGAGGCCGCTCGGTGCTTCACCAACCTCGCTTGGCCCGACGGAGCCAGTTGTCGCCCCAAGCAGGCGCGTGGTTCAGCAACTCGCCGCTCCAGTTCAGCTCGATGAGGAGTGGCGAGTTTCTCCATGCCGGCACGGCGGCGAGCACGCCGGTACGGGCGCCGTCTCTGCCGCGTCATACCGCGCCACCAGTATCTGCGGTGGCCGACCCTCCCGTGTCTGTGGGCGCGCCTCCCGTGCCTGTGGCAGCGCCATGCAGGCAGAGATAGAACCCGGGTGCGTGGAGAGCGACAAGTCGGTGGCTAGCGTCTCCGTGTCCGTCGCCATCATCGAGGAGAAGTAGAACACGAGAGGCCGCCGCCACTTGGGACCCATGAAGGCCACCCCCGAGGCGACGACCGCGGGTTCAGGTGGTTTCTTTGCTGCTTCGTATCTTCCGAGGACCTTCATCGACCCCGCAAGTGTCTGGTGGACATGAGGAAGACAAAGGGATCCGCGGGCGGCCATTTAGAACTAAAATAAGTCTAGATATATCCATTTCTAGAACAAGTATTTCCGGACGGAGGGAGTATTAATTATACAAGGGAGCCGGATTGACACCTCTTAGTTCATGTAAATGTAATGAAATCCATCATGTTTATATGAAGATCCGGCTTTTTTATATGAAATCCGTCATGCTTATATGAAATCAGTCCGTGTTTGCACAAATTTCATCTGGTTGGTTAGAGTTGTAAAAATGTATGCCGCTGGCGTTTGATGTCGTCCTCCGCTTAAGGAAGCGGGAGGAAATTTGCCGGCTGCCGTTGGAGATGCTCTTTATGCTAGAAACAATAGAGTGACATCCAATCCATTTGAGTTAATTGCCTGTATGATTGTCCCTCTATAAAAAGTTAATTGCATGTACAGTGTACACGTGACTTGCAGGGTGGCTACAGCTTCGTACAGAAAGTTAAAAAGAAACAAGTCCATCCTTAATCTTGTATTCTAAGTACTCTGTGGGTTCCACTGTCAGTACAGTAGCGAAAGAAGTATATATTAAATAAGTAGAGTAATATATAATATAAAAATATAAAGTTAAAAGACAGAATTCGAACTCATGTCATCGCGTTGCGAGCATCCGGCGCTAACCAGCCCAGCACATTTTTGTTGTAGACCATGCTGGAGATATATCTCCATGTCTACTCTTATATATACTCCATTCGTTCCTAAATATTTGTCTTTTTCAGATTTCAAATGGACTACCACATACGGATGTGTATGTAGACATATTTTAGAGTGTAGATTCACTCATTTTGCTCCGTATGTCTTTTCAGGAAGGGGTCAGATTTGTCCTTGATTTATTTATGAGGTATCCAGATGGCACTGCACCGCCAAGAAAAGAGGGTAACATCAAAATTATGGACTACTTTTTTGAGTATGTTGGTAAGGTCCGGTCATAGTCACTTGTTGAAATCTCTAAAAAGACAAATACTCCCTCCGTCCGGAAATACTTGTCATCAAAATGGATAAAAGGAAATGTATCTAGACGTATTTTAGTTTTAGATACATCTCTTTTTATCCATTTTGATGACAAGTATTTTCGGACGGAGGGAGTAGAAAACAGAGTTGGTGATGATGGTGTGCGTGCCATCCTGCAATATAGGCCGTCGGATTTATATCTAACGGATAGGAAAGAAACTATGGCAATTTTGCAAAAATATACCCACACGTCTCTCCACGTTCGCAAATAAGGCCTTCCCTCGTTCAACCTTTTCTCTCACAAGATAAACTACTCATACAAATGCATCTTGATGTTCCGTGCAACGCACGGGCAGCTAGCTAATTTCTTTTAAAATAGTTGCTGCGATAATTGGGTTGAAGTGATATATTTTATGTCTGCCCCGAATGATTTCAGATTCACTAGTAGTAACAAAGAAAAGGTTGCCTTGTTAATTAACAGAAAACAGGGTGAAAACTATCACATGAGGCCGGTAAAAACAAGGCACACTGGGTTCAGCGTCATCGTCACTACAGCTGTGCGCGCGCGAGAAGTCTACATATCGAGGGGGCTACCGAGCGAGGCACCGAGACACAATGTTTGAGAGAGAAACCAATTGACAGATTATGATCAGATCGAGTTGTCACCCTTCTGCTGTCATTGTTGGGGGGGGGGAGGGAGAGAAAGACGTATCGAGAGTGTGCGCGGTAGGCACAGAGGCACAACTAGCGAGTGTGTGTGTGTGTTTGAAAGAGGAGTAGATAGATTATTATCAAGATCGATGTGCCACCCTACTCCTTCGGTGCCGGGTAGTGTGTGTGTGTGTATGTTTGAGAGAGAAGCCAGTCGATAGATTAGTATCAAGATCGAGGTGTCACCCTACTCCTTCGGTGTTGGGAAGTGTGGGTGTGTGTGGGGGGGGCAGTGACACTCACATATCTCTACTCTTATAAAAAACAGAGTTGGTGATGATGGTGTTCCTGCCATCCTGCAATATAGGCCATCCGATTTATATCCGACGGACAGGAAGGAAACTATGGCAATTTTGCAAAAAGATACCCACACCCCTCTCCGCATTTGCAAATAAGGCATTCCCTCGTTCATCCTTTTCTCCCACAAGATAAACTTCTCATACAAATGCATCTTGATGTTCCGTGCAACGCATGGGCATCTTGCTAGTAGGGAGAAGGAGTTTGTGTGACACATATCTAGCTATATTAAGGGATAGGTAGATAGCATATGTGTGAGAGACATTATTATACTTTGAGACATTAGTGGCTGTGGGTGGGCGGAATTAAAGGGGTGGGCGTGTTAGACATAGAGAGCGTGTGTGTTTCTGTGTGAGAGACTTGTAGGACGGGGTAGAAAGACGAATTTAACCCTGACGGAGGGAGAGAAATACACGAAGTGCGCGTGTGTGATTCCGATGCCCACAGGGAAATGAGATATGTATGCGTGTGAGAGAGATTGCACAATTCATTCACGTATCACTATCTAGCGATCGTGGACGTGCATCGCTTGAACATAAGTCAATATCTACTTCGTATCGTGGCCAAAGGTACAATATCGATTCAACGCTATAAAGATTGGACACTCACATATCACATTTTTTCTATTTAAATAAACCTTTTCAGTTGTGCATGCCAAAGTTACAGTGATGTTTCTTCAAACAACCAATGTAGCTATCATGTACATGCACCATTGTTACTCTTGCATTCAAATTCATTAGTCTTGGATGATTTAAGTTTCTATTTTGAAGTAATATATGTAATATTCATATATGAATTCAACGGGTACGCAATTTATGAAATGGAGGCTATGTAATCATATGAGGTAACACTTTTAAGTAGCTGACTACAATATCCATTTCTTTTTGTGCGCCTCTACACTAACACGTCAATGCATTATGTTTAAAGTAAATAACCAATGGCACTAAATTATCTATTTACACGAGAAATACATAGGCTGAGCGTTTGATCCCTTTTTTGTGAACGCGCCACTACACCCGTACGATTGGCCGCGCCCGTGTGAACGTCCAAGTTATCGGCGCATCATCCCGAGTTATTGTCTTTTTTCTGGGGTGGACTTCACACCAGTTATTAACTGCTGACGCGTGCCCCGTGTACACAGTCTAGCATGACCTTCCCGCTAGCACGGTCCAAAATTAGTTGAAACTGGATACGAACGATCCCGCGGGCGGCAAAATCTCCCGCCTCCTTCTAAAATTTCCGCCACCTTAGTCTTTAGCATGCGAAATCCCCCTTTTGTCCTTGGTGCACGGAGACCAACAGTTACAATACCGCCCTCATCTACATGATAGGTCGGGGCTGCTTTGGTAACTTCCGGTTCCCCCACTACACGGCACCCCCATTTCCTCTCCCCCTCCCGCAAAAACGACTAACTCCACAGCACCAGAGCATCTTACATCACGCCGTCCGTACTTCATCGCCCTTTCTCCCCTCCCCTCTCGAAACCCTAGACTGCTCATCCACCGGCGTACCATAGCCCATTCACTGCCAGCGGCGTCCACCTCGCCGGATCTGCTTCTGCGGCCGCATCTACCCCTCCCACCTCCCCTAGAAACAAGTAGACTGCTCATCCACCACTGTACCACAGCCCATTCAGTGCCGGCCTTGTCCACGGCGCCGGATCTGCTTCGTCGGTACTCTCGTCAACCGCCGCGCATCTGCAGCGGCTCATTCGTACTCCCCACCGGAGACGCTTCGTCCACACCCCCCGGAGCCGCCCCACCGACGCCCCCGTCGACGGCCTCTGATCCTCTTCGCCGACACCTTCCTCAACCCTACCGGAGCCGCTTCACCGACACCTTCCTCAACCCTACCGGAGCCGCTTCGCCGACACCATCGTCAACCCTACCGGAGTAGCTTCGCCTATACCATTCTCAACCCTACCGGGGCCGCTTTGCCAACTCACAAGTCCACGGCCTCAGATCCGCTTCCTCGCACCCTCATCCAACCTACCGGAGCAGCTTCTGACGCCCCGTCCACGGCCGCAGATCCGCATCGTCGACACCACCCTTAACCCAACCACCGGAGCAGCTTCTGACGCCCCGTCCACGGCCGCAGATCCGCATCGTCGACACCATCCTTAACCCAACCACCGGAGCAGCTTCTGACGCCCCGTCCACGGCCGCAGATCCGCGTCGTCGACACCATCCTTAACCCAACCACCGGAGCAGCTTCACCTACGCCCTCGTCCACGGCCACAGATCCGCTTCGCCCACACCGTAGTCCACCCTACCGGAGCCGCTCCACAAACACCCTACTCGACGGTTCTAGATCTCCTTACCGGACCCCGACAGCCAGCGCAGCGTCATCACCCTCGACGTTTCTAACCTGATTCCCACCGTCTGGAGAGATGCCAAGCACCCGCCACGGCCTAGGTACTTGTCACCTTTAAACCCGTCCAGCATCACCTGCCCGATGTACTTCAAATATACTAACCGGTCGCTGTTACCTGTTATGCAGCTGGCAAAAACTACAAGGACGATGTTTCTTCTGGATCTAACAGCTTGGCCAACCAAGATCCTGGACTGAGGCATTGCTATGATCTTGTAAGCGCGTCTCTCTCTCTTGTATTGTTCTGTGCCTGCCAGCGTGCTTTGCTAGGATTTTCGACCAGTAATCCCTTTGTGCAGACAATGATTTCTACTACTGGCTGCTAAATTAGATATGTAGATGTCATACATGATACTACCTCGTACCTCCGTTCCTAAATATAAGTCTTTCTAGAGATTCCACTATAGGCTACATACGGAGCAAAATGAGTGAATCTACACTCGAAAATGCATCTATATACATCTGTATGTGGTCCATACTGGAATCTCTACAAAGACATATATTTAGGAACAGGGGCAGTACATTACACAAAATCGTAGGTGGCATGTAGGAATTCCAGTGCACTACATTAGGCTCCCTTAGAGTGCCTGCTAGTCCAGCATACAGAGTCATGGCTAGTTTATGGTACGCACACAATCGTTAATTGGTGGTTTAAATATGCGCAAGGGATATGCAATGTAGTATCATGTAGAGATGTCTGAAATTAGCCGTGTCAACTTGCAGATAGGGTTACACAATGAAAAAGTACAAGATGTATGTGGCAATTTCATGGAACATCGCAAAAAAGGAGAGGCAGCGGTGAGCCTATACAGTGTGCTATGGTACGTCACTCCTCCATTGCAATCATCGTGACATGTTATTTGTATGCCAGTTCTATTAGCCAAGTTTCTTAGGGACAGTTATTACGAGTTATCCTAAGAAAATAAGCACCTGTGAATATAAGCTCCATGTAATAAGCCAACCAGTTCTTTTCATTGCGTTTTCAGCTTATCTTTGGTATGATCAGTGGAAAGTCTAGATTGCATTATATTTTTTTCATTTTGCTGCCCATATGGAAATTAATTTGACTTGCAAACATCACAAATTGAACCCAGTGCAGTAATTAATATGATAGGAAAACAGACCATCACTATTTGCTCAAAATGCAAATACAAAGATACCATCTACTTGGCACAATCTACTTTGGTCAATGTTTTCCATAGAGATCCCATTGCCTAATTTAAACGAAGAACGCATGACCCACATTTAAATGAAGAACAATTATTTATTGAAATTCGATGGTCCAAGTGGCTGGTTATTATCGTATAGCAGCACCACCTGAAAGCATCATATAGCAGCAGCACAGCTCATAGCAACTCATCATACAGCAGCAGCAGTCTGCAATTCATCATATACCAGCAGCAGCTCATAGCAATTCATCATATAGCAGCAGCAGGAGCAGCTCATAGCAATTCATCATATAGCAGCAGCAGGAGCAGCTCATAGCAATTCATCATATAGCAGCAGCAGAGCAGCTTGTAGCAACTCATCATATAGCAGCAGCAGCAGCTCATAGCAATTCATCATATACAGCAGCAGCAGCTCATAGCAATTCATCATATAGCAGCAGCAGGAGCAGCTCATAGCAATGCATCATATAGCAGCAGCAGAAGCAGCTCATAGCAATTCATCGTATAGTGGATCAGAATGAAAATTTGGCAAAAAATCAGAGGAGATCCTCACCTTGTTGGATGAGCTCATCCTTCAACAGCACCTCAAAGCCATGGCCTGGGAGGAGGGGAGGGGGAATAAGGTGCCTTCTCCCGCAGTGTGGCATCGGCCATATTTGTGCAGCGCCCGCCGGAGTAGTGCGTTGGACGAACCACAGTGGAGCAGCTGCTGGAGACCATGAGAATGAGGGGCGGCGCCAGAGGGAGGAGCAGCCAGGGAGATTTGCCCCTACCCGCCGGCCATGTAGCCTAGCTGGACATAGCATCGTCGAGGACCAGGCCAGATGGGACCAGTGGCGACGGCTCGCTGGAGGAACCCTAGTGCTGCAGGCAGGGGATCGAGGTAGAGGGAAAGGGGAGAGGAGATGCAAGCGGGCAGGGCAATGAATGCTTGCGTGTTTGTTTTTACTTGAGGGTCAGGTGTGACACGGGCGTCAGCAGTTGCATTTTGAGTGTAATATAGGCAGACAACAGAGTCATTTCACTATTCCCCTTCCCTTCAATTTTTAGTGAGGTTCTACCCGAAACACCCCCCTCCAAAGCGAAATTAGTTAAGCCCAAGCCCATAACTCAAAAATGACTTCTTTACATCTTTTATGGCTTATTTTGACAATATGCCCTGAAAAGGCGGAATCGAACTGGCCCTTAACCTGCAATTCAATTGTGCGTGCAATGATGAATCACTCCTGCCTGCTATCTGTACATTTAGGCATCATCATACATGGCATAACCTAATACATGTGCATTCCATTGTAGAATCTGGAATATGCAATGTTTATGTTAGTTCATACGTTGCACATGATGTTTAAATGCCCCTTAAATCTGGTCAGTCAAGTGATGGTCTTTAAGCCTCCTTCTTTGCTTCTTTTCTTGATATGTAAGATTTGCTCACACATCTGTTCAATTGCTTGTTTGCATCAGCCAGCCATACTAGGACTGTTTGCTTTGATTACTTGTTGTTCTTGACCTAACACTCTAACAGAGCTTGTCAACGATTTAAACACTAAGGGCTGCTGTAGTGGGGCCTTGTCTAACTCATAGGTGACATAAAGGTTTGGCTGTACACTACAGTAGGCTCTCCAAGAGTACCTGGAGATCCAGTTCGAAGGTATGCCTAGTTTTTACATAGTGCAGACATAGTAAATGCTCATTTCATTGTGTGCAAGTGCAAGAGATGCGGCATGTTTCATTATGTGGTGTTGTTTTGTTATAATCTCATCCTTTTGTGTTCACAGACTGGAAAGTATGCATATTTATCTTCCAAGGAGACGAGTAACTAGTTTGTGTCACCTTGCAGAGGGGGTGCAATGAAGATAAGATTGAGGATTTCCAAGTACAAGATGTTAGGAAGGAGCCTTGCAAGAGAAGTAGGAGCTGCGCTGAGCCTCTTCAACCTGCTAAGGTAAGTCACTGTATGCAACTCAACAGTTCAATTCCTTGTTTGTTTCAGGCATAGTTAATTTTCTCTTTTCAATTGCTTTATTTGTCCTCAGTTAATGAGATGCCCAAATAATCATGCCTGATGTTCGGTACTTGTATCACTATTAGTTGACATAATTAAAGGCCTTACCATTTAATTACTCTGCCGAAGTGTGCCTGAAGCTTTGAAGTCTATTAACCAACTATTATTGCATGAGGCTCACAATCTAGTTTATACTACGCTAATGATTGCATAGTTTTGCCTGCTGTAGTATGTTTGTATGAAACCCTCTGCTGTTCATTATGCTCCCTAAGACTTTAATTGAGGCACAGAATGGCCAACTGCTTGCTTACTTATACGCAACGTGCTGTCTAAATTTGTAACTTGTCTGTGTTTTCGATTGGGCCCCAACATCATGCTCCTCTGGTGAGCTAAGAGGGATTTCTGTATGCAGGCTGCACAGACTATCTTTTTTATAATTTTTAAAATATCACCTGCTTATGCTTCATGACGTGTAACATTTTTTTTGAAAGTGACGTGTAACATTATTGTTAGTCCTGTTTTGCCATGTAGTACAAAATAGTGTCTTGTTCGCTTCACTGTTGTAACTATATTTTTGCCCTAGTCATGTGTACTTACAGAAACATTTCAGGATGAAGTGACATCAACACAAAGATCTGCGAGCAGTGCGGCATGGCCGTTACCGAATGATTATGGATTGGAATTGGAATGTGCTGATGTTCTCGAGCATCAACTAGAGGTGGCAAGACAACGTGTACATGATTGTCAACGTATAATCAACAAGTTGAGACTGGACATGCAGGTATTAGATGCAGGAGTCAAAAAAATGAAACAAGACACTGAGGTAACCATGAAGGAATTGGAGATTTTGCAGACTGAAATTTGTGCTATCTGAATCCGGCCAATCCTATTTTCTGAAGAGATTATAGTTCAAATGGAGTTAAGTTGACGCGCGTCCATGATGTATGAGTTGTATTTGCCCAGTGTATGTAATTTGATGTTTGTGTATGCTTTATTATCACCTGTGCCGAACCATAATGCCCAGTGGGTATAATCGGCTGTATTTCTTTATTGTATAGTGTAGGATTATTCTACCTTTCTATGCCTTGATCTCTTTGTTGTATAGTGTATGCTTTTTAGAGGTGATAGTATTGAGTAGGATAATTCTTTGAATATGCTATATCGTTCAAACGGGGGCCAACTCGCCCGACCATGGCCCTTCATGGGCCGTCGGATCCATGGGCCTTCTACGTCTCGTAGGATCCATGGGCCTTCTATGTCTCGTAGGATCCATGGGCCTTCTACGTCTCATAGGATCCATGGGCCTTGTACGTCTCGTAGGATCCATGGGCCTTCTACGTCTCGTAGGATCCATGGGCCTTCTACATCTCGTAGGATCCATGGGCCGCCGACTCATTTATGGGTCTTGTACGGGCCTTTAATGGGCCGTAGACGGGCCTTTAATGGAAATCGTACGTTTTATGGGCTGACCATAACGGGCCGTTAATAGGCCGTATTTGGTGATGCTATGAAAATGGCCCAACAGACTAACGGTCCACAAACGGGCCGACTGTAACGACGGGCTGAATTTGGCCCACAAGCAGAAAATGACAGTAACGGGCCGTAAGTAACCGAATGCTGCAAATGAGCCCAAGAATAAATGGGCCCTCAGAAGGCCGAAAGTTAACTTGGGCTGGAAACGGCCCAACGGAATAACGGGCCGTTAATGGGTATAAAGTGATACACTGTTCATTACGGGCCAGTTTCACCACGGGCCGTTAATGGGTGTAAAGTAATACACTGTTCATTACGGGCCAGTTTCAGCACGGGCCGCTAATGGGCCAAGAGTTACAAAGGGCCTCATATGGGCCGAAAGACGTCATGGGCTATACATGGGCCAGAAGTGAAAACGGGCTGGAATCATATTGGATGGCCCAGATGACGCTACTGGGCCTAATTCGGATAGGGCGTAACGGGCCTTGGGTTAGCGGGCTGTAAATGGGCTATATGCGAACATGCCGTTAACAGGCTTTCCATGGGCCGGCCCGTTAGCTTTTGACCAAGTCAAATGGGCCGGCCTTTTCACAGGAATGGGCCACTGTTGGGCCGTGCCACGTGTCGACGTATCATAGGCACCTTCTGCCCAGTGAGTGGATGACATCTGTCCCAACGATGAGCCGACACGTGTTTCCTCTAGCCAATGATGATTTTACACGTGGAAAATCCCCATTGGTCGGGGCTGTTAACGGGTTATTGGATCCAAAACCCGACCCGATAGCTTAACGGTGTTCCATTACGGTGGATGCCACGTGTCGGTCACACTTGACGAAAGCACTTCTGTGACGCGAGATTTATCGTCATGGAAGTGGACACTTCCGTGATGATAATTTTGGTAATGTCATGGAACACTTCTACGACAGCACATGTATGACTATCTTGATTCTGTCATAAATTTGTCATGGATGTACATGCATGACAAAAAACGTGACCTACTGTGACAAACACGTATCATCATGGAAGTGTATTTTTTTGTAGTGTATCCAAGGGCAAGCTGCGTAAGGATAGTAAAAGGCGGGTATATAGATTATTATTAGAGACCACCTGGGGGTTCCCTTGTACGTCTTAGTTTCTTGCCTCCTTGGTTGTTCCTTCCTATAATGTGTCCGACAATCCTACTGCCGGAAAGGGCTTCCAGAGAGTAAGGTCCTGAAAGAGAAAAAATGATAAAGGTATGCAGCCCCTAGGGTGGTTAAGCCGCATTGCGGGACATGCCCAGATCGTTGATACGTCTCCGTCGTATCTACTCTTCCAAACACTTTTGCCCTTGTTTTGCACTCTAACTTGTATGATTTGAATGGAACTAACCCGGACTGACGCTGTTTTCAGCAGAATTACCATGGTGTTGTTTTATGTGCAGAAAACAAATATTCTCGGGATGACCTGAAACTCCATGGAACATCTTAGAAAAAAACAATAAAAAATCCTCGCCAAATATGAAGACCAAGGGGCCCACACCCTTCTCACAAGGGTGGGGGGCGCCCCCTTGGGCGCGCCCCCTACCTCGTGGGCCCCCTATTGCGTCTCCGACTCCAACTCCACCTCCATATATTGAGTTTTGATTAGAAAAAAATCAAAGAGAAGAAATCATCACATTTTACGATACGGAGCCGCCGCCAAGCCCTAAAACCTCTTGGGAGGGCTGATCTGGAGTCCGTTCGGGGCTCCGGAGAGGGGGATTCGTCGTCGTTGTCATCATCAACCATCCTCCATCACCAATTTCATGATGCTCACCGCCGTGCGTGAGTAATTCCATCGTAGGCTTGCTGGACGGTGATGGGTTGGATGATATTTATCATATAGTCGAGTTAGTTTTGTTTGGGTTTGATCCCTAGTATCCATTATGTTCTGAGATTAATGTTGCTATGACTTTGCTATGCTTAATGCTTGTCACTAGGGCCCGAGTGCCATGATTTCAGATTTGAACCTATTATGTTTTCATGAATATATGTGAGTTCTTGATCCTATCTTGCAAGTCTATAGTCACCTACTATGTGTTATGATCCGGCAACCCCGAAGTGACAATAATCAGGACCACTCCCGGTGATGACCATAGTTTGAGGAGTTCATGTATTCACTATGTGCTAATGCTTTGTTCCGGTTCTTTATTAAAAGGAGGCCTTAATATCCCTTAGTTTCCAATAGGACCCCGCTGCCACGGGAGGGTAGGACAAAAGATGTCATGCAAGTTCTTTTCCATGAGCATGTATGACTATATACGGAATACATGCCTACATTACATTGATGAATTGGAGCTAGTTCTGTGTCATACTATGTTATGACTGTTACACGATGAACCCCATCCGGCATAATTATCCATCACTGATCCGGTGCCTACGAGTTTTCCATATACTGGTTCTCGCTTATTTACTTTCCCGCTGCTACTGTTATAATAACTACAAAATACCAAAAAACATTACTTTTGATGTCTTTACTTTTGTTGCCGCTACCACCACTATCATATTACATTGCTACTAAACACTTTGCTACAGATACTAAGTTTCCAGGTGTGGTTGAATTGACAACTCAGCTGCTAATACTTGAGAAATATTCTTTGGCTCCCCTTGTGTCGAATCAATAAATTTGGGTTGAATACTCTACCCTTGAAAGCTGTTGCGATCCCCTATACTTGTGGGTTATCAAGACTAATTTCTGGCGCCGTTGCCGGGGAGCATAGCTCTATTCTTTGAGTCACTTGGGATTTATATCTGCTGGACACTATGAAGAACTTGAGAGATCCAAAAACCAAGATCTATCCCTCAACTACGAGGGGAGGTAAGGAACTGCCATCTAGCTCTGCACTTGATTCACCTTCTGTTATGAGTAAGTTTGCGACACCTACATCTGCTTCTGCTATTCGTTCTGATATCTCGCATGTTATTGATGATGTCACTTCTGCTATGCATGATACTTATGATGAAACTGCTTCTATGCCTGATACTACTGTGCCCCTTAGGGAATTTCTTGATGAACAAATTGCTAGGGCTAGAGAAAAAGAAATTATTGAATCTGAATATGATGATGATAGTGATGATGAAAATATGCCTGTTATTCCTGAGGGTTATATTTTTGATATGGAATCTTCTGCCGCTATTTTTGCTTGCAAATATAGATATGAGCTTAAGAGGTTATTAATTAAATGGAACAAAGAATCACTTAGAGATAAAATGAGACCTGACCCTGCTTTTGCTACTTCACCTATTTGTGTTCCTGATAAAGATTATGAATTCTCTGTTGATCCTGATAAAATTACTTTGGTTGAATCTGATCCGTTTTATGGCTATGAATCTGAAACTGTTGTGGCACATCTTACTAAGTTAAATGATATAGCTGCCCTGTTCACTAATGATGAGAGATCGCGGTACTTCTATATACTCAAAATATTTCCATTCTCATTAAAGGGTGATGCTAAGATACGGTTTAATTCTCTTGATCCTGGTTGTGTGCGTAGTCCCCAGGATATGATTTATTACTTCTCTGCTAAATATTTCCCTGCTCATAAGAAACAAGCTGCTTTGAGGGAAATATACAACTTTGTGCAAATTAAAGAAGAGAGTCTCCCACAAGCTTCGGGGAGGCTACTCAAGTTACTTAATGCTTTGCCTGATCATCCTCTTAAGAAACCTGAAATACTTGATATCTTTTATAATGGACTAACCGATGCTTCCAGAGATTACCTGGATAGTTGTCCTAGTTCTCTTTTCAGGGAAAGAACACCGGATGAAGCTGAAATTCTATTGAATAATATGTTGACAAATGAAAAAATTGGGCACCTCCTGAGCCAGCTCCTAAGCCAACACCTGCTCCAATTACTGAGCCTATTCCTAAACCAACTCTGAAGAAGAGAGGTGTTTTATTTCTCAGTCCCGAACATATGCAAAAAGGCAAAGAAATCTATGAAAGAAAAAGGTATTAAAGCTGAAGACGTTAAGAATTTACCTCCTATTGAAGAAATACATGGTCTTAATATAACGCCTGTTGAAGAAACATATGATCTCAATTATTTATTTACTGAAGAACATCCTGATCCTGATATCCCGACATAGGTAGTAAAGGTAAATTCTCTCTATGGATATGATAAAGCTCAAGTCCCTCCTACTAAAATTGCTAGTCAATGCTTGGATGACTTTGATAAATTTATGTATAAGCAAGATGACTTCATTGCTTATTTTGGTAGACAATTAAAAGAAAATGCTTATATGATTAGACGCTTGGGTGATTATACGGATGATATTAAAGGTGAACTTACACTTGTTAGCAAACATGCTTCTATGGTTACCACTCAAGTAGAACAAGTACTTAAGGCTCAAAAAGAAGTGCTTAATGAAATGAATAGTAAGAAAAATGATTATGTTGTTAGAGTGGCTACTAGAACTGGTAGAATGACTCAGGAACCTTTGTATCCTGAAGGCCACCCTAAGAGAATTGAGCAAGATTCTCAAAGAAATAATATTGATGTTCCTAGTTCTTCTAAAAAGAAGAAGAAGAAAAATGATAGAACTGTGCAAACTTCTAGTGAACCTATTGCTGAACCACCTGATAATCCAAATGATATTTCTATGTCTGATGCTGAAACACAATCTGGTAATGAACATGAACCAAGTAAAAATATTAATGATGATGTTCATGATGATGCTCAACCTAGTAATGATAATGATGTAGAAATTGAACCTGCTGTTGATCTTGATAACCCACAATCAAAGAATCAACGTTATGATAAAAGAGACTTTGTTGCTAGGAAACATGGTAAAGAAAGGGAACCTTGGGTTCAGAAACCCGTGCCTTCCTCCGAAACCATCCAAGAAAAAGGATGATGAGGATTTTGAGCGCTTTGCTGAAATGATTAGGCCTATCTTTTTGCGTATGAGATTAACTGATGTGCTCAAAACAAATCCTTATGCTAAATATATGAAGGATATCATTACTAATAAAAGAAAGATACTGGAAGCTGAAATTTCGACCATGCTTGCTAATTATACTTTTACGGGAGGAATACCAAAGAAACTTGGAGACCCCGAAGTACCTACTATACCTTGCTCCATTAAAAGAAATTATATTAAAACTGCTTTATGTGATCTTGGAGCCGGTGTTAGTGTTATGCCTCTCTCTTTATATTGTAGACTTGACTTGAATAAGTTAACGCCTACTGAAATATCTTTGCAAATGGCTGATAAATCAACTGCTATACCTGTCGGTATTTGTGAGGATGTGCCTGTTGTGGTTGCAAACGTTACTATTTTAACGGACTTTGTTATTCTTGATATTCCCGAGGATGATAGTATGTCTATTATTCTTGGAAGACCTTTTCTTAATACTACAGGGGCTGTTATTGATTGCAACAAAGGCAATGCCACTTTTCATGTTAATGGTAATGAGCATACGGTACACTTTTCGAGGAAACAACCTCAAGTTCATAGTATCAACTCCATTGGAAAAATCCCATCGATTATATTTGGAGGTTTTGAATTTCCTCTTCCTACTGTAAAAAAGAAATATGATATACTTATTATTGGGGATGTGCATATCCCCGTTGAGGTAACTTAGTGTTATTCGAAATTTCTCCAGTTTCATGATTATCGGAATGAGTTTGTTAACAAGACTTGATCAACCTTGTTAGTGGATTCTTTTTGATGAGCATGAGATGGATGAAACCAGAAGCACAACCTTCTGTACCCCACTTTTACTTTCTATTAATTAGTAGAAATAAAGTAAAAATAGTATTTTTCTGTCTGTTTCCTGACTTATCCGTGCAATATAAAAATATCCCGAAAATAAAAGTCCTCAGAATGCCATGCCAATTTAATATGATTTTTTCGGGAATATTTGAGGATTTACTGTGCAAAAATTACGGCGGGAGGAGCAGCCACCTGGCCACGAGGATGGTGGGCGCGCCCCCCCTAGGGCGCGCCCCCAGCCTCGTGGGCCCACAGTGGCCCTCCTCCACTTATCCCAGCACCCATCTTCTTCCTCTATCTCACACAAACCCGAAAAACCAACTCAAGCACAAGTTCCAGCCACTTTTGCTGTGATTTTCGATCTCCTTGCTCAAAGCACCTCTCGCAAAACTGCTTGGGGAGATTGTTCCTTGGTATGTGACTCCTCCATTGGTCCAATTAGTTTTTGTTCTAGAGCTTTATTCCTTGCAAATTTGTGCTGCATAGGTGACCATGTTCTTCATCTTGCATGTCAAATTTATATGGTTCCAAGTAGTTCTAATGCTTGATATAGGCTCTAGGTACTTGTAGGAGTAGTTGCTATCAGTTTTATTGAGTTTGGTTCACTTTTATTTTGAAGTTACTAAAAATTTCAGAATTTTTCAGAAAATGATGAGGATATTATTGAGGGGCTCATCGAGCCAAAGCTTGAAGGAAAAGGCACCGAAGCCTAAGTATAATTTGCCACGCACCACGGAGATTCGGGCGTGTGAATGGCCTTCTGATGATTTCTTGAGAGCAGCCGGTATCTATGAAGATTTTCATGAATTGGCTCACAATGCAGGCCTCATCACTTTCCTCCACGACCAATGCGATCAGTATCTCTTACTCAAAAATACCTTTGTGCAAAACTTTCATTTTCATTCTAGGAACTCACCACCTACAGTGGAGTTTCATTTATATGATGAGCATAAGGAGATGTCACTTTATGATTTCTGTCGGATTTGTTTAGTCCCTTTTGAGGGAAAGACAGAAGAACCACATCATGATGATGTGGCTGGGTTTATTGATAATATCACTGTAGGAGAAACCAGGAAGGTTTCCGATGCAGGAATCACTAGCATACATTTTCCTGTTTTGCGTTACTTTGCATTATTTGCTAGTCGTTGTTTAATTGGACGCGGAAATTCTGGAAACCTTAGTATCCCCGATTTAATTATTCTGCTCCAAGGTTTATACAGTGATAACACTTTTAGTTTGGGCGGTATTATTGCTAGACGGTTAAATATGAACCGTACTAAGGGCCCCATCTTTGGAGGCATCTATGCCACACGCCTAGTCGCACATTTTAACATACCTATTAGGCATGCTGAGAAGGAAGAAAAGGGGCTGCCCCGTGTTTATCTAGATCATAAAAGTATGGTGGCACATGATTTTATTGTTAAAAATAGGGCAGGGGAGCTTAAATATTAATTGTTCTTTAATAAACATCATCCTGTGACTATTACCTTGCCTGCTCCTTCTTTGTTTGATTTGACTGCAGGCACGTACCTTGTTCCGTTGACGGCTATTCACGCCTACCGGAACCCTGCACCAGTCGAGGAGCCAGAATAGGAACCACAAGATGATCCTCCACGACAATCTGTTTATTCTTGGGATCCAGAGATGACTATCAGCCAGTGGCAGTCAGAGTCTTCTTCTTCATCACAGTATGATCCCAACTATTCTTCCTCATCACAGTACGACCCCAACAACTCTTATTATGGATATCCGCTAGGTCAGCCGTGGCCATAGACCAACTTAGGCCAAAAGCCTAAGCTTGGGGGAGTACGTATCTCTCACCGACATTACATTTATGTTCACATACACTCATTGCTAGATGTCGGTGCTCATACTTTTTCACTGTAATATCCTTTCTAGTTTATTTTCCTTTTCCTGCTTTCTTCTTGTGTGTTTGTTAAACCTTAAGAAGAACCAAAAAAATAGTAGTAGTTTATTTTTCTGCTGTAGTAGTAATAATTAAAAAAGAAAACCCAAAAATATTTCTCATTCTTCTTTTGCTTTTTGGGAGCATTCCCGTGTAAATAGTTTTATTTCTTTTATTTTATTTGGGGGTCAGTAGGAGAAGACCATAATTAAATTGTTGAAGTGGCACTTATATGCATTATTGTTGATTTAACCCAGAGCCCATATTGCCTTGTCTTCTCCTGTTTATTGAATGCTCGCAGATACCAGCTTAGTCCAATGCACGTACACTCTTACTATTATTCACACCATTCGGTCGTGCAAGTGAAAAGCAATTATGATGATATATGATGGACTGACTGAGATGAGAAAAGCTGGTAGAACTCGACCTCTTTTGTTTTTGTAAATATGATGAGTCCCTCGTTCTTGATTCAGCTTATTATGAATAAACATGTTTGCAATGACAATTAGAGATCATAGTTGCTTGTGCCATGCTTGATTAGCTATGAGTTATAATGATTTACCTTGTGTGCCAAGATGCTATTGAGATGATTATGATGTGGTATGATGGGGTGGTATATTCTTTTGAATGATTTAAGTGACTTGACTTGGCACATGTTCACGCATGTAGTTGAAACAAAATCAACATAGCCTTCACGATATTTATGTTCATGGTGGATTATATCGTACTCATTCTTGCATCCAATGTTTATTAATTTTAATGCATGTACATGGCTATTGTCGCTCTCTAGTTGGTCGCTTCCTAATCTTTTGCTAGCCTTCACTTGTACTAAGCGGGAATACTGCTTGTGCATCCAATCCCTTAAATCCCAAAGTTATTGCAGATGAGTCCACCATACCTTCCTATATGCGGTATCTACCTGTCGTTCCAAGTAAATTTGTATGTGCCAAACTCTAAACCTTCAAATAAACATTCTGTTTTGTATGCTCAAATAGCTCATGTATCAACAAAGGCTGTCCTTATCTTCCGTGTTAGGTGGGTTATTCTCAAGAGGAGTGGACTCCGCTCCTCACTCACAAGAAAATGGCTGGTCACCGGGATGCCCGATCCCATGCTTTATGCAAACTAAATCAAAATTAATTGTAAACAAAACTCCCCCTAGGACCTGATGTATGTTGGAGGCACTCGTTGTTTTGAGCAAGCCATGTATTGATGCTTGTTGGTGGAGGGGGAGTATAAACTTTACCATTCTATTTGGGAACCGCCTATAATGTGTTTAGCATGGAAGATATTGCCATCTCTTAGTTGTTACATTGACAATGAAAGTATACCGCTCAAAATACAGTTTATCTCTATTTCAAAACCGAGCTCTGGCACCTCTACAAATCCCTACTTCCCTCTGCGAAGGCCCTATCCATTTACTTTTATGTTGAGTCATCGCCCTCTTATTAAAAAGCACTAGCTGGAGAGCACAGCCGTCATTTGCATTCATCACTGTTAATTTATATTGGGTATGACTATGATTGGATCTCTTTTACCATGAATTACAATGTCTAGTCAGTCCTTGATCTTTAAAGGTGCTCTGCATTTATGTTTTGCGGTCTCAGAAAGGGCTAGCGAGATACCATCTTGTTATATCATATTATGATTGTTTTGAGAAAGTGTTGTCATCCGAGATTTATTATTATGACTTGCTAGTTGATTATGCTATTGATATGAGTAATTGTGAGACCTGAGAATTATTGCAAATGTGGTTAGTTATGATTTATGCTGAAAACTTGAATGCTGGCTTGACATAGTTACACCAACAAGAGCAAACAGAGTTTGTAAAAGTTTTTCTTTCTTTCTTTCAGTTTGTCAACTGAATTGCTTGAGGACAAGCAAGGGTTTAAGCTTGGGGGAGTTGATACGTCTCCATCGTATCTACTTTTCCAAACACTTTTGCCCTTGTTTTGGACTCTAACTTGTATGATTTGAATGGAACTAAGCCGGACTGACGCTGTTTTCAGTAGAATTACCATGATGTTGTTTTATGTGCAGAAAACAAATATTCTCGGAATGACCTGAAACTCCACGGAACATCTTAGAAAAAAACAATAAAAAATCCTCGCCAAAGATGAAGACCAGGGGGCCCACACCCTTCTCACGACGGTGGGGGGCGCGCCCCCCTAGGGCGCCCCCCTACCACATGGGCCCCCTGTTGCGTCTCCGACTCCAACTCCACCTCCATATATTGAGTTTCGATGAGAAAAAAATTAGATATAAGAAATCATCGTGTTTTATGATACAGAGCCGCCGCCAAGCCCTAAAACCTCTTGGGAGGGCTGATCTGGAGTCCGTTCGGGGCTCCGGAGAGGGGGATTCGTCGCCATCGTCATCATCAACCATCCTCCATCACCAATTTCATGATACTCACCGTCGTGCATGAGTAATTCCATCGTAGGCTTGCTGGACGGTGATGGGTTGGATGAGATTTATCATGTAATCGAGTTAGTTTTGTTAGGGTTTGATCCCTAGTATCCATTATGTTCTGAGATTGATGTTGCTATGACTTTGCTATGCTTAATGCTTGTCACTAGAGCCCGAGTGCCATGATTTCAGATCTGAACCTATTGTGTTTTCATGAATATATGTGAGTTCTTGATCCTATCTTGCAAGTCTATAGTCACCTACTATGTGTTATGATCCGGCAACCCCGAAGTGACAATAATCGGGACCACTCCCGGTGATGACCATAGTTTGAGGAGTTCATGTATTCACTATGTGCTAATGCTTTGTTCCGGTTCTCTATTAAAAGGAGGCCTTAATATCCCTTAGTTTCCAATAGGACCCCGCTGTCACGGGAGGGTAGGACAAAAGATGTCATGCAAGTTCTTTTCCATAAGCACGTATGACTATATACGGAATACATGCCTACATTACATTGGTGAATTGGAGCTAGTTCTGTGTCACCCTATGTTATGACTGTTACATGATGAACCGCATCCAGCATAATTATGCATCACTGATCCGGTGCCTACGAGTTTTCCATATACTGGTTCTCGCTTATTTACTTTCCCGCTGCTACTGTTATAATCACTACAAAATACCAAAAACATTACTTTTGCTGTCTTTACTTTTGTTGCCGCTACCACCACTATCATATTACTTTGCTACTAAACACTTTGCTGCAAATACTAAGTTTCCAGGTGTGGTTGAATTGACAACTCAGCTGCTAATACTTGAGAATATTCTTCGGCTCCCCTTGTGTCGAATCAATAGATTTGGGTTGAATACTCTACCCTCGAAAGCTGTTGTGATCCCCTATACTTGTGGGTTATCAATCGTGCCCCCGCCTATGCCCATGGTATTTTTAGTGCATAATTATGTACGCGCGACACGGATTTTGTCGCTTGAATGGGACTAGGACGGGGGCCGAATTGCTAGGCGAGCTCTGAATGTGCCAGGCGATCCTGTTGTAGGTTACTCCGGACTCGCTTAACGGTGTCCGGGGGCTGTATCGCCGAATTGGCAGTTTGCCTTAGAAGGCTGCTTTGTGCTTCTGCTGCGAGGGCCGCAGTGTGCTCTTCCGTGCGGAGGGAGCGTTCTGTATTTCCATTGACTGTTATGACCCCCCTAGGTCCTGGCATCTTGAGCTTGAGGTATGCGTAATGCGGTACCACATTGAATTTTGCAAATGCGGTTCGCCCGAGCAGTGCGTGATAGCCACTACGGAACGGGACGATATCGAAGATTAACTCCTCGCTTCGGAAGTTGTCCGGAGATCCGAAGACCACTTCCAGTAGGATTGAGCCTGTGCAACGGGCCTCTACACCTGGGATGACGCCCTTAAAGGTGGTTTTGGTGGGTTTGGTCCTCGAGGGATCTATACCCATTTTGCACACTGTATCCTGATAGAGCAGGTTCAGGCTGCTGCCGCCGTCCATAAGTACTCGAGTGAGGTGAAATCCATCGATGATGGGGTCTAGGACCAATGCGGTGGATCCACCATGACGAATACTAGTGGGGTGGTCCCTGCGATCGAAAGTGATCAGACAAGAGGACCATGGGTTGAACTTTGGGGCGACGGGCTCTATCGTATAGACGTCCCTTAGTGCATGCTTCTGTTCCCTCTTGGGAATGTGGGTTGCGTATATCATGTTCACCGTCTTCACTTGTGGGGGGAACCTCTTCTGTCCTCCCGTGTTCGGCGGCCGGGGCTCCTCCTCGTCTTCACTATGCATTCCCTTGTCCTTGTTTTCGGCATTCAACTTGCCGGCTTGCTTGAACACCCAACATTCTCTGTTGGTGTGATTGGCTGGCTTATCGGGGGTGCCGTGGATTTGACACGAGCGATCAAGTATGCGATCCAAACTGGACGGGCCCAGAGTACTTATTTTGAATGGATTTTTCCACTGACCGGAGCTAGAGCCTCTGAATCCGGCATTGACTGCCGTATCATCGGTGTTATCGCCGTTGTTGCGGCGCTTTTGTCTGTTACGACATGGTCTATTGTTGGCATCTTTGGTATCCGAAGTGCTCGGATTCCTTGATGTGTTGTTGCTGTGAGCCAGCGAGCTATCCTCGCTCGCGCAAAAGCGGGTCCTGAATGTCGTGAGGGCTATCATAGACTTCGGCTTCTCCTGGCCGAGGTGCCGGGCGAGCCACTCGTCACGGATGTTATGCTTGAATGCCGCTAAGGCCTCTACATCTGGACAGTCGACAATTTAGTTTTTCTTAGTTAGGAACTGTGTCCAGAATTACCTAGCCGATTCCCCTAGCTGCTGAGTTATATGACTCAAGTCATCAGCATCCGATGGTTGCACATAAGTACCCTGGAAGTTGTCAAGGAATGCGTCTTCCAAATCCTCCCAACTGCCAACGGAGTCTGCTGGCAAGCTGTTCAGCCAATGCCGAGCTGGTCCTTTGAGTTTTAGTGGGAGGTACTTGATGGCATGCAGATCATCACCATGAGCCATGTGGATGTGAAGGAGGAAATCCTCAATCCATACAGCGGGATCTGTTGTACCAACATAGGATTCGATATTTATGGGTTTAAAACCCTTCGGGAATTCGTGATCCATAACTTCATTAGTGAAGCATAGGGGGTGCGTGGAGCCTCTAGCCGGGCTATATCACGACACAGTTCATATGAGTCTTGTCTACTATATTCGGCCTGGCCGGATTTACTTTTAGTGTATCCGGCGCGATGGTCATCGTCCCGCGTTGGCGCGCGCCCCCGTGACCAGTATATCGACCTTGCATGTTTTGCCCTGCTGTCCAATACGTCTCCCAGGTCCCGTGTGTTGCCCCGGGCCTTGGTATTTTTGTTTGAGTGGCGGGGTGGTGCAGGCTGAACTTCAGGCCGAAATGCCTCTCTGGCTCGGCCACGAGGTGGCCGGTCAGCCACATCATACACTGGTGATGTAGGTTTCAATGCTTCCTCCTCGAGGTGAGGTAGCAACCTGCGCTTTGGGTAACTCTTGGAGGGGCGCTCGAGTTCGTAATCATTGGCTGCAAGGACTTCGGTCCATCTGTCTGCTAGCAGATCTTGATCAGCTTGAAGTTGTTGTTGCCTTTTCTTCAAGCTATTTGTTGTGTCCATAAGCCGGCGCTTGAAGCGCTCCTGCTCGACGGGATCCCCAGGCACGATAAATTCTTTGTCGTCGAGGCTCACCTCGTCTTCGGAAAGAGGCATGCAATTGTCCTTCTCCGATTCTCCAACTACTGGCCGCTCTGGAGGGCTAGCTTGTTCACCCTCCCACTCTAAATCGTGCTGGAGGGGATTATTGTCGTCTTCTGCACTATCCTAAGTGTTATTGTCTCTTGTGCCGGTATCACTACTTTTGCTATGGCGGGACTTAGAGCGGCACCGCTAACGTCGGCGCTGGGTTGCTTCTTGGAGGGGTCATCCTCCGCTGTCTCGTCGCCACTGCCTTCTTTGGGGGTGTCCACCATGTATATATCATATGATGAGGTGGCGGTCCAGCGCCCTGTGGGCGGTGGTTCCTGTTCTTCTCCTGCATCGTCGTACATACCGTCTATGTCTTCGGAGTCAAAGTCGAGCATGTCGGTTAGAGCGTCCACAGTGGCTACTAAGTGGGTTGTGGGTGGGGAGCGAATTTTTTTGTCGTCCGCCTCCCATTCTAGCCGAACATAGTTCGGCCAAGGTTCTCCTGACAAGGAGAGTGACCTTAATGAATTTAGCACATCGCCGAAAGGCGAGTGCTGAAAGATATCCGCGAAGGTAAACTGCATGATCGGTGCCCAATCGGATTCGAAAGGCACGAACGCATGCGGCTCGGAGCCTATGGCCGGGGACGAATCCAATGGTTCGGCAACACGGCTCTCGCAAGGGGTGAAGTCAGTATTCAGCTCTATCGCCACTGAGAGTGCGGCCTCAATGGCGGGGTCTATCCACCCGTCCTCGGATGACGTGCTTTGCTCCGGATTGAGGGTCGGGTTAGCTGCAGATGCGATCTCCCGAACACTGTCCGACGGCAGAGTTACGTCATGCTCGTCGTGATTGTGCGGCGCACCTGACATGGGCTCGAATCCGTCGAAGATCATGTCTCCGCGGATGTCGATAGTGTAGTTTAAGTTTTCGAACCTAACCTGATGGCCAGGGGTGTAGCTCTTGATCTGCTCTAGATGGCCCAGTGAGTTGGCCTGCAGTGCGAAGCCGCCGAATACGAAGATCTGTCCGATGAGGAAAACCTCACCATGGACTGCATCGTTACCGATAATCGACAGAGCCATCAAGACTTTACAGTGACGGCACAATGGAACTCTCAACGAGACCAACAATGTTGTTGTCAAAACCGGTGGATCTCGGGTAGGGGGTCCCGAACTGTGCGTCTAAGGCGGATGGTAACAGAAGGCAGGGGACACGATGTTTACCCAGGTTCAAGCCCTCTCGATGGAGGTAATACCCTATGTCCTCCTTGATTGATCTTGATGATATGAGTATTACAAGAGTTGATCTACCACGAGATCGTAGAGGCTAAACCCTAGAAGCTAGCCTGTGGTATGATTGATGTTATCCTACAGACTAAACCCTCTGGTTTATATAGACACCGGAGGGGGCTAGGGTTACACAGAGTCGGTTACAAGGGAGGAGATCTACATATCCGTATTGCCAAGCTTGCCTTCCATGCCAAGGAGAGTCCCATCCGGACACGGGACGAAGTCTTCAATCTTGTATCTTCATAGTCCAACAGTCTGGCTGTACGGAGACCCCCTAATCTGGGACTCCCTCAGAAAGCTACATGCTAAATAGTGTGTTCAAGAAGAGAATGTGCGTGCGAGATAGAGAGCGATGTGTGGGCCTTGAGGTGGGCAGGGGCCGGGTGAGGGTGTCAAAATGTGTGCATTGATGCATGTGTTACATGCGATCGTGCAAGGGACAGACGAATCAAGAGAGATGGTTGTTGTGTTACAAATGCTCCCCCTCTCTCTCACACACACACAAGTAAAATAGAAGACCGTCCTCTCATGTATACACAACATATCGGCATCTGTCTATGTCTCACTGATGCATGATCGTTTGCACATTCACACCTCTCTATGACTCTATCATGCGCACACTGTCTCCACATTGCCCTTCCGCCACAACACACATATGGACACATACACACGTTCTCTCTCAATCACACACACAAAATCAGTATTAAAAAACAAGGGCGCACCTAAAATGTCCAAATCCAAATAAACACGAACTGGAGTTAAATTGAAATATATGGAAATATTGTAGCGTCAAGAACTTTTCCAGGAAAAAAAGTTGAGTAATATTCGGGGATTGTATTCACACACACAAAAGGTTCAGTGGATGTCCTTCAAGTGCAACACAGTGATGCACCGTTCGATCGACCGCGCGGCCGCGGTTCACGCGCTTGCACATGATTCCGTATCGTGGCTATGGTAACTAATATAAGCGCTGCTTCAGTCTAATGTTTACGTGTACTAGTATGGTTTTCTTTTGAGTTTGACCAACCCTATATAAAATTGAACTAAGCTCCCATACACACACTCATCAATATGACGCCGCCGTCGCACATGCCGGCGCCCGCCTGCTCCGGCCAACAATTTCTCGCCCATAACCGCCGTGTCGCCGCCATCCCTGTGCCATGAAGCCGAAGGCTCGCCCGCTCATGTCGTCCGCAGTCCCTCCTCGCGATGCTGCCGCACTGCCATGCATGCGAGCAGCTGGTGGAGCCGCGTTTATGCATATAGCGTACGAGGAGGAGGACGAGCGTGTGCTCCAGCACGCCAGCAAGGAGGAACTAGCGTGTCATTGTCATCTCTGCCCGCGCGGAGGAGGCCCGCATGATGGCTGTCGCGGCGGAAGCTGGTCACGCCCACGCCAAGCCCGCAAACCGGGTGCGGACGCAGAATCTACCTTCGAGACCTTGAATGCCACGTGGATCCTGCAATCTGAAGGAGCAATTTGGGTCAGTCGACTCTTGTGAGCCGTTGGACGCAACATGGATGGCTGGAAGGGATTCTTCAACCTCCGAAACTGATGCACTGTTCATCTTCTCAGCCCGTCACACGCCTAACCGCCTGCCACCGCCGCCCTGCCCTCCCCTGAACCGCCTGCCACCGCCATGCTCCCCCACCCCCACCATCCGTTTAACCCCGGGCACGATCCATTTTTTCTGGAGAACTGCATTCCATACCCAACAGTCATAAGATAGATCATGGGCACCCTGCCACCCTAATATAGATACTGGGGTAGCTTCTCTGCCGTCTTCTCCATTCGCTCTGTCGAACTTCTTTCACAAACCGACTGACCCAAATTATACTACTAGTATGAACGTATTAAGTACAGTAGGAACACGAAGATACGAGCAGTAGTACCAACTGCAAGAAGAACAATAGTAAGACATAGTACTAGTACTACTGTACGTACTAAAGAGTTCAAATAATGAGAAAGAACATAAAGTTCAAATAACAAGAAAGAACATAAACATAGTTCTACTGGGGGCTAAGCACAACACACCCCTAAAATAAAACTAAGCAACTAGTCCGCTTGACACTGCAGTAGAACCAGCATGAGTGACGGCACTGCCACCTTACCTGGAGTCCGAGTCCGAGTCCACGTCATCGACTTCATCTTCGTCCCTCTTCCTCTTCTCCGACGCTTCTTTGCTTGAACCGGACACTTGGCTCTGCTTCTTCATCCAACCCTTGTACTCCCTCCATTCCAAATTACTCGTCGTGGTTTTAGTTTAAATTTGAACAAGAACCACAATGAGTAATTTGGAATGGAGGGAGTAGATATTTAAACAAAGGTAGGCATCCATTGCTGCGTACAGGATGTGATCTTCATCTAATGTCTTCGACTCCCATGCATGATGAAACTCATGGTGAGGTTTCTTCAGTTTAGTGTACGAAGGATCAATCATGGCTGCTGCCAGGGTCAGCATTGAAGGCTGAGAGGAGGACAGCAGGCTTGCCTTCTGGAGATCGAAGGGCTGGACTACAACGAGGCCTATCCGACCCAGGACATCCTTGTCATTCCTAAAGTCTACAGTAACGAATTTCACTCTTCGTCCTTGAGGAAGTTCTTAAAATCCTGGCACTGAACATCGGCATGGCATATGTGGTAGACCAAGCACACATTATGTACACAAACCAGGATCACGACGGGCTTCTTCTTCTCTGCCTCCTTTAGAATCTTCTCTCTTTCCAGGACTATGGTGTACTCAACATCTAGCCCAGCGACCCACTCATCCTTTGAACTGTTGAACATGCGTAGGAAGCGAGCAAGGCATGCTTTCACCATCACGGATCCACGTGTGTAGATGACGATGTTCTCATCGCCGGTGATGGCTCTAACCTGGTACTCAGCGGCGACCATGGAGATTTGGGAGGCCATGGATTTTGGAGGAGCGTTAGGAGAAGTTGAACTGGTGTAATGTGAAAGGACGGGACGACTGGGAGTGAACTGTTGTAAGGTAGTAGTAGAAGACGGGGATGAGTAGGGCATGCAAATGGCGTAGGGTTGTTGGCTTGCCCGATGGATAAACGACTGCAAACCCCCAAAGAGTTCTCGAGTACTATGCGGGGCCCACTAGATGTCATGTCTACTAGACCCATATCGTAGGCCTGATGGTATAGCTTCTGCCTGTTCGCACGCCATGCTGGCATGTGGTGTAACTTCACTTAATTCCATCAACCGTCGCGCCTCCCTCGCGCGGTCGCACCCTTTGAGACTTCGACTAGCTATAAATGAGCAATTTTTTGCCTAGTCCGCATGCATCATACTCCCTCTGGTCCTTTTTACTTCCATCAACCGTTTGCAAAGTGTTTGACCAAATTTATACTAAAAATATCAATATCTACAATACTGATTATAATGAGTATAAGAACTATGTTTCATAATGAGTATAAAAATATTGATTTGACATTGTGAATGTTGATACATTTTTCTATAAGTTTGGTCAAAGTAGAGGTACATTGACTTCAGACAAAACTAAATGCACAATGCAGACTAGTTCCTCTATCTAGGTGCGTGCCATGTCCTATCTAGTCATCACAACAAGGTTAGCTATTAGAGTACTATTACCTCCCTTCTACTTTAAAGGGCTCGATTCAAAAATTTCACCTACTCTTACCAAGATAGAGGCGGTGGAATAGTTTTTGTAGTATGCAAAAGTACTCAACTAATGCTGTCGTTCTTCACAAAAAAATGTGTTTACCAGTGCATTATCGCATTGCATATCAGCATGTTTGCTATTCCCGTGTGCATGATACCAGCTAAGATACCACCATTATGGCCAGTCTTAATCATCACATGCAATAATTTAGTGCACCTTGAAATATGAACATGTGTGGGCCATGCATGTTTTTAATGACTTGAGACTATACCTAGCCCGGCATGCAAGATGACTTATTATGCACCGTTCCCCATACTTGCAGGAAGCCTGTTCGTCTCCAAATCTTTTCCTCTCCATGTGTGAAAACAATATGCCTGCTTGACTCTCCTTATCCCTTTGGCGGTCCCACCACTCCACCCCGTGTGGAAAAAATCTGCATGCATGACTCTCCTCCCCCCGCGCTCGTCCAATCTGTTGTGACCAGCAATATTTCCACCCCTTCCCTCCCCCATAATTTACTCCAACAAATATGCCCACGTAGCTGTTACGTTAATCACGCAACATATCTTACCGGATGCTGCTTCAGTTACTTAACTACAGGTGCATTCGGTCACTGACATATGGGCCCAACAGGGGTCTGGCCCACATGTCAATGACACAACTAGACCTGCAGTTAAGTTAGTGTAGCTCAGTCCATATCTTACGTAGGTGTGCCATTGCTCGCTATAAATATTGCGCCTCCCACGACATTCGGAAGAACGCTCACGTTCATCGCTATCGCCTCCCCTCCCTCTCACGTCGACCACCATGGCATCGCCCCTCCCAAGCCCTAGGCGCCCCTCGCTGCACCGCGTGGATGGTCATGCATCTCCGTTCTGTTCCTCGCCGCCACTAGTCGAGGAGTGTCGGTGTCAAAACCGACGGATCTCGGGTAGGGGGTCTCGAACTGTGCGTCTAGGATCGATGGTAGCAGGAGATGAGGGACACAATGTTTACCCAGGTTCAGGCCCTCTCTATGGAGGTAATATCCTACTTCCTGCTTGATTGATCTTGATGAATATGAGTATTACAAGAGTTGATCTACCACAAGATCGTAATGGCTAAACCCTAAAAGTCTAGTCAGGCTATGATTATTCGGGTGAAAGTATATCTACGGACCTAGCCCTCCGGTTTATATAGACACGGGAAGGATCTAGGGTTTACACAAGGTCGGTTACAGAGGAAGGAATATTCATATTTGGTCGCCAAGCTTGCCCTCCATGCCAAGGAGAGTACCATCCAGACATGGGCAGAGTCTTCGGTCTTCGTATCTTCACATCCCATCAGTCTGGCTCATATCCAATAGGCCAGACGCCCGAGGACCCCTTAGTCCAGTACTCCCTTAGTAGCCCCCGAACCAAGTTTCAATGACGAGGTGTTCGGCATATAGATAGTCTTCGACATTACAAGGAGGGTTCTTCCTCCTATGACTTTTGAAGCAATGTATTCGGCTGTCCATTTAATGTCGAACCCCTCGACTTCCGTGCCTTCCTGACTTCAGCTTCCACGTGTTGAGTGAATACAAGAGGTCGGGATATTTTTACATATACCACCCTGACCATACCAGAAAGGTGCCTATTTAAAGAGAATAGATCTCAGAGCCCCTCCAAATCCCATAGAAAAAACTCTCAGAGCTCGCAGAGCAGAACCACCCCAACATGGCTAGCGCTCCCAGCTCTTCCTCTTGTCCCCACAACTCCGAAAAGGGGGATTGGGAGAGATGTTTAGTTTCGCCCGGTCAGTTGGTGAAGCTACAAACATAGGGCTTTCTCCCCCCACGGATTTGGTCCCTGTACAAGCAGGGATGACGTCCTTCAATGGCGGGGCTCAAGCGGAGAACTTCCCCAATCCGTCCAGGGGAGAACGAGTATGCTTCGTCCCCTTCTTGTTAAGATGTGCCGGATTTCTGATCCATCCCTTCCTCCGAGGTCTGCTGGAGTATTACGGCCACCAATTACACAGTATCACTCCCGCCTCTATCGTACATATTGCGGGTTATGTCGCTTTATGCGAGCTATTCCTGGGTTGTGAGGCCCATTTTGATTTATGGAGAAGACTATTCTGCATCGTCCCTCATAGTCAAGGAGGATCAATTTTTGAAGTGGGGGGAGCCGAAGTGTGGCGCATCGCCGGGACTGCATACCTGTCCGGCACACCGAAGAAGGCTTCTGAAGAATGGCCTTCCGAATGGTTCTATATCGACGACGTTGCTCTTCCTGACCCCGCCGTATGGGCCTGCCCGAGTTTTCAAGTGCTCCGTTGAAGAAACGCCATAGCTGGCGTCCTCGGAGCCTTGAGGAAGAGGATAGTGCAGAGATTAGCCTACTGCTAGGCAAGATTAAGATGCTTGCCCAGTCTGGATTGTCAATAGTCGAGGTAATGGCGATCTCCATAGCGCGGGGGGTCCAGCCACTCTAATACAGAGGGCTGCCCATGTGGTATTACAACAGGGAAGACGACGCCTCACGCTACGGCCGGAAGGGCCCAAAGACCCCCTCTGCTCTAGCCAAAATATTAGCTGAACTGTATAAAGGGGAGAACGAGGAATTCACCCGTCTCCAATATTGAGATGGATTTTCCGTGTATAATCCTCCTAGCTAGGTAAGCTCTAACTCCACTATTTTACTCCTGTCCCTGAATCATTCTTGACAGGCAGTATCCTATCCGCTTACAACAGGAATGGTGAAAGGCTGTCGAGGGGATCCATGACCCTACCCCTCAGCGGGAGAATCGCAACCGGGATCTTGACCCTGGATATGAAGAAGATCCGTATGTATTTGTGGAGCTCGAGGATGGAATATTCTATCAGACTAGCTATGACAATACGGATGTACCCATCATCGCCGATTACCCTGGCCTCCTTCCCGCTTCGCATGTAAGTAATTTAAAAGGCACTTTCTTTGAAAGAGCTCCCTTACTATGCCTCACCCACCATACTATTCCGTGTTCCAAAGGGGAGGCGCTCAGTGCCGCAACATGCACCAGAAGCATCTCCGAGGAGAGCAGTGCCCATGCCTGGCACATCTTCGAAGAGGAATGTCGGTGTCAAAACCGACGGATCTCGGGTAGGGGGTCCCGAACTGTGCGTCTAAGGCGGATGGTAACATGAGGCAGGGAACACGATGTTTTACCCAGGTTCGGGCCCTCTTGATATATGTAAAACCCTACGTCCTGCTTGATTGTTCTTGATGATATGAGTATTACAAGAGTAGATCTACCACGACATCAGAGAGGCTAAACCCTAGAAGCTAGCCTATGGTATGATTGTTTGTCGGCCTACGGACTAAAACCCTCCGGTTTATATAGACACCAGAGGGAGCTAGGGTTACACAAGGTCGGTTACAAAGGAGGAGATATCCATATCCGTATTGCCTAGCTTGCCTTCCACGCCAAGTAGAGTCCCATCCAGATACGGGACGAAGTCTTCAATCTCGTATCTTCACAGTCCAACAGTCCGGCCAAAGGATATAGTCCGGCCGTCCGGAGACCCCCTAATCCAGGACTCCCTTAGTAGCCCCTGAACCAAGCTTCAATGACAATGAGTCCGGCGCGAAGTGTTGTCTTCGGCATTGCAAGGCGGGTTCTTCTCAAATCTTGAATGTTTGTTAAGTAGTGTCCGGACCCATAAATATTGGACTTCTTGGCTTCTGCGCCCCATAAGGGCTATCTTCCACGCGTCGAATGAATACGAGGAGCCAGGGCGCTTTTACATTCACCCCCCTAGCCAGATAAATAAATTGTCTATTAGAGGGATGGGGATTCCTAGATCCAATCCATACCATCCTCCCACAGCGAGAATCCATCGGAGCGTGCTTCGGAAAAATCCATTCCAACATGGCCGACCACCACAGCTCCTCCTCTCGCCCCCGTAGCCCTAAGCCCGGTGATTGGGAGAGATGCTCCGTCCCACATAGTCGATTAGTCAAACTGCAGACTCGGGGATTTCTCCCTCCAGCGTATATGGTTCCCGTACGAGCCGGGATCGCCACCTACAATGGCGGGGAGCAAGCGAAGAGCTTCCCCAGCCCCTCTACGGGGGAGCGGGTGTGCCTTGTTCCCTACTTATTAAGGGGACTCGGATTTCCAATTCATTCGTTCCTCCGTAGGCTCCTGGAGTTTTACGGCCTCCAACTCCATAATTTCACCCCTGCTTCCATATTACACATCGCCGGCTACGTTGCCCTTTGCGAGATTATTCCTGGGCTGTGAGGCTCATTTCGAGCTGTGGAAGAGGTTATTTTGCCTCGTCCCTCGCACACAGAAGGGGTCACTTTATAAAGTGGGCGGAGCCAAAATATGGCGCATCGCCGAAACCGGACACCTGTCCGGTACTCCGAAGAAGACGTCCCAAGACTGGCCTTCGGAATTGTTTTATATGGAGGACGTCCCTCTTCCGGACCCTATTCGGCGGGGTCTTCCTGAGTTCAACAATGCTCCTCTAAAGAAACGCCGAAGCTGGCGCCCACGGAGCCCTGCTACCTCTTTTAGCACTACGTTGGTTTTCCCTGAAGAGGAAGGGATGATGCAGCAAAGTAGCGTAAGTATTTCCCTCAGTTTTTGAGAACCAAGGTATCAATCCAGTAGGAGGCTATGCGCGAGTCCCTCGCACATGCACAAAACAAATAAATCCTCGCAACCAATGCAAATAGGGGTTATCAATCCCTATAGGGCCAATTACAAGAGTGAGATCTGATAGATATGATAAGATAATATTTTTGGTATTTTTATGATAAAGATGCAAAGTAAAATAAAGGCAAAGTAAATAGCAAAGTAAATAACTAAGTAGTAGGAGATTGATATGATAAATATAGACCCGGGGGCCATAGGTTTCACTAGTGGCTTCTCTCGAGAGCATAAGTATTCTACGGTGGGTGAACAAATTACTGTTGAGTAATTGACAGAATTGAGCATAGTTATGAGAATATCTAGGTATGATGATGTATATAGGCATCACGTCCGAGACAAGTAGACCGACTCCTGGCTGCATCTACTACTGTTACTCCACTCATCGATCGCTATCCAGCATGCATCTAGAGTATTAAGTAAAAACAGAGTAATGCCTTAAGCAAGATGACAGGATGTAGAGGGATAGACTCATGCAATATGAAGAAAACCCCATCTTGTTATCCTCGATGGCAACAATACAATATGTGCCTTGCTGCCCTTACTGTCACCGGGAAAGGACACCGCAAGATTGAACCCAAAGCTAAGCACTTCTCCCATTGCAAGAAAGATCAATCTAGTAGGCTAAACCAAACTGATAATTCAAAGAGACTTGCAAAGATAACCAATCATACATAAAAGAATTCAGAGAAGATTGAAATATTATTCATAGATAGACTTGATCATAAACCCACAATTCATCGGTCTCAACAAACACACCGCAAAAATAAGATTACATCGAATAGATCTCCACAAGAGAGGGGGAGAACATTGTATTGAGTTCCAAAAGGAGAGAAGAAGCATCTAGCTACTAACTATGGACCCGAAGGTCTGAGGTAAACTACTCACATTTCATCGGAAGGGCTATGGTGTTGATGTAGAAGCCCTCTATGATCGATGCCCCCTCCGGCGGACCTCCAGAACTGACCCCAAGATGGGATCTCGTGGATACAGAAAGTTGCGGCAGTGGAATTAGGGTTTTGGCTCCGTATCTAATCGTTTGGGGGTACGTGGGTATATATAGGAGGAAGAAGTACGTTGGTGGAGCAACATGGGGCCCACGAGGTTGGGGGCGTGCCTGGTAGGGTAGGGCGCGCCCCCCTACCTCGTGGCCTCCTGTTACGTGCCTTGGCGTAGGGTCCAAGTCTCCTGAGTTGTATTCGATGAGAAAATCATGTTCCCGAAGGTTTCATTCCGTTTGGACTTCGTTTGATATTCCTTTTCTTCGAAACCCTAAAACAGGCAAAAAACAGCAATTCTGGGCAGGGCCTCCGGTTAATAGGTTAGTCCGAAAAATAATATAAAAGTGGATAATAAAGCCGAATAATGTCCAATAGTAGATAATATAGCATGGAGCAATCAAAAATTATAGATAAGTTGGAGACGTATCAAGCATCCCCAAGCTTAATTCCTGGTCGTCCTCGAGTAGGTAAATGATAAAAACAGAATTTTTGATGCGGAGTGCTACTTGGCATAATTTTAATGTAATTCTTCTTAATTGTGGTATGAATATTCAGATTCGAAAGATTCAAGACAAAAGTTAATATTGGCATAAAAATGATAATACTTCAAGCATACTAACAAAGCAATTATGTCTTCTCAAAATAACATGGCTAAAGAAAGTTATCCCTACAAAATCATATAGTCTGGCTATGCTCTATCTTCACCACACAAAATATTTAAATCATGCACAACCCCGATGACAAGCCAAGCAATTGTTTCATACTTTTGACATTCTCAAAACTTTTTCAATCTTCACGCAATACATGAGCGCAGGTGGAATAGAGTGGTTGTTGTGGAGAAGACAAAAAGAGAGAAGATAGTCTCACATCAACTAGGCGTATCAACGGGCTATAGAGATACCCATCAATAGATATCAATGTGAGTGAGTAGGGATTGCCATCCAACAGATGCACTAGAGCTATAAGTATATGAAAGCTCAAAAAGAAACTAAGTGGGTGTGCATCCAACTTGCTTGCTCATGAAGACCTAGGGAAATTTGAGGAAGCCCATCATTGGAATATACAAGCCAAGTTCTATAATGAAAAATTCCCACTAGTATATAAAAGTGATAAGATGAGCGACTCTCTACTATGAAGATCATGGTGCTACTTTGAAGCACAAGTGTGGTGTCGGGTGGTAGGTGCGACATATGCCAATGGGTGGCTTATCATTGTGGGAGCCAGTAAGACGTCGCCGGTGCCTAGAAACGGGATGAGGCGAAGACATGCACGCCGGTGAATCTTACCCAGCTTCGGGGCTCTCCGTGGAGATAACACCCCTACTGCTGCTCTGCGGGGTCTCCGCATGATCACTAGATGGACAAGTAGCTACACAATGCTCCTTGAGCTGTTCGGTGGGAGGAGGAAGAAGGGCACGGCTAGCTTGCTTCTTCTCCTTGTGTGGTGTCTAAAACTAGCTGGGGGTCCAACCCTTGCTGAGTGTCTAACCCTTTGCATGGGTGCCCCGGGGGGTTTATATAGGCCTACCCCCCGGGGGTACAATGGTAATCTGACTAGGCGCGGGGCCCAGCCGTCTGTGACTGCGCTCGCCGGCTTCTGCGCCGGCTGCTGGGGCCCACCGACTGGTGGGTCCCGCCGGCTGCCGGCCCCTTGGTCGACAGGCAGGCCCCACTATCCAGGACCTGGTCGGCGGCTCGTTACTGTTGCTCCATCTTGGTGACGTGGGCTTCGTCGTGGTAGGCGTGGCTACAGTGCCGCTGCCCGGCGGGCGATCGCTGTAGCCTCACCGCGTCTTGTCTCCTTAATGGGACGTCTTCTTCGAAGGAGGCGGCAAGCCGGCTGTGGGGAGCCGGCTCTCTCTTGGGCCGTCCGAGGGAGGTGTGGCCGCCTTCGGGTGTCTCTCTGCCTGAAGGGGCCCACCGCCCGTGGGCCGTACTGGCAGCCCATCATGGATGGCATCAGGGTCATCATGGCAACAGTGTTGCACCGGACGGGTCATGGTCACCCGTACGGCGCACTGTGCCGATCGTGCTCCGGGATTTGGGGGCGGCAAGCTTCACTGTAGCCATGCCCCGTCTCATCGCCGCTCGATTTATGCAAACTTTGAGGGTACGGTCTCGACCGCTTTATGGGAGTCGGCTTCTTGGAGTCGGCCTCCTTGCGGCCGGCTTCTCGAAGTCGGCCCTCCCATGGCTTTCTTCATGAGGGCTAAAGTCGGGCCGCCTTCCGAAAGCCGGCCTGGGTGACAGCCAGCAAGGGGAAGGCGGCCCCATGTCTTGGATTCTTGAGATACGGACGGGCTCGTAATTTTTTCAGAAGGGCCAGGGGAAGCCGACTAGGGTACCTATGGCCATTTACTCCCACAGTAGTCCCCGAAGCTGATCGAGCTTCGAGGCGGACAAAGGGACGAGAAGCTTGGTCAGCTTCCTACCCTGAAGAGCCGGCTTTGCTGGTGTACGCCGATTACGGGGAGCCCTGCGTCTTGCAAGCGGGAAAGTGGTCGACCCGCGTGTTGACCGCGGGCCCTCCCACGGGCCACGTGGCAGCGAGACCCTGCCGGCGCATGCGCACGACGGGACGCCACCGCAGGCCCGGGCCCGCCACTCCTAGGCCTCGGCCCGAACGCTGATCTTCTGCGGCCCAGGTGGACCGCTCGCCTTCCCGTGGCGATTTTATTTCGCCGTTAGGGCGTAATAAACGCGGGACATGGGGGAGTGGGCACGATCGATCCCCATGATTCCCCACGCCACGCCTCCTCGACTTCGCCACGCAAGCGTATAAGTAGGGGGAGGAAGGGGAGAGACAGAGGTTCGCACGCTCTCTCTCGCTCCGCCCCTTCTTGTCCTCCTTTCTTCCTCTCGTTGCCGCCACAGCCTCCCGTCTCAGCGCCGCCGCGCCGCCACATCGTCTTGCTCCCATGGCGCTGTCGAGCTTGTGGGATGGCTCCAACGTCCATGAGGACCATGTTGAGTTCCTCCGCCGGACTCGGCGCCTGCCCGACGCCAACCTCGTGCGGGTCCGCCTGGCGCTAGAGACGGAGATCTCGTCGGCACTGGAGGAGGGCGAGCGGGTCGTCTTCCGCTCGCACTTCCTGCGCGGCTTCGGCCTTCCGGCGAGCGGATTCCTGCGCTCCTTCCTTGAGTTCTACAATCTTCAGCCGCATCACCTCACGCCCAACGCGGTGTTGCTGCTGTCGGCCTTCGTCTCTCTTTCTGCGAAGGTTTCTTGGGGCTGCTCCCCACGCTGGAGCTCTGGGGGAATTCTTCCAGAGCAAACTCGGCACCGTCATCGCAGGCGTGCCCGCCCCCTGCGGGGCCTTCATCGCCATGAGGAGGTCGGGCGAGAACAACCTGTTCCTGTCCATCCCCCTGATCCAGTCGGTAAAGATCTGGCAGAAGTCGTACTTCTACGTGAAGAACGTCGCCAGCAAGGAGACCACGTCAACCTGCCGGCTTACGTAGCCGGCCCGCTGGCTGGGAGGCAGCCCTCATGGAGTTTCCGGTCCAGGTCACTGTCTCAGGCTGGGAACGCTGCTGTCTCCCGGCTTCGGGTGATGATCCAGTCGGAAGGCCTGAGCGGGGCCGACTTGGTGGCCGCCTTCGTGGAGCGCCGGATTCTTCCTCTCCAAAGCCGGCCCCACATGATGTGTGAGATGAGCGGCCGCTTCGACCCAAGCCGGCTGAGCACCACGGAGATGCCTCAAGCGAAGGTGTCGTACATGGTAAATCATATCTCCAATTGCAAGCTCGCCAAGGACTGGCGATACGGCAAGGTGCCGTATTCTCGCGCCAACCCTCCGCCCGTGGTAAGCTTTCCTCTCTTTCTTCTTTTTGTTGGTAGCCGGCTTTATGATGGCTGGCTTCTGATCGGTCGGTTCTTCGTAGCAAAACCCCCTTCTTCCTCCGACGACCGGGGCAGCGGGGATAGAACGCCAGTACGCCCCCGACCGCACGGTGGACGACGTTGACGACCCGGATTTGGGGGCGGCCGCCATGGAAAACGCCGTCGTGGGGTACGACGCCGAGCTCGGAGGCACAAGGTTTACCGCCAACTTCGAGGACTGGCTGGATGATGTCGAAGCCGAAGTCGCCCCGCGTCACCAGCCGGCGGCCGACCAACAGGGCGCGGGCTCGTCCATCGCGCCGGCTGCCAGTGGCGGCGCACAGAAGCGCCGGGCCGCATCAACCCTCTTCGGCAGTCGGCCGAAGAAGTCCAAAGCCTCCACCGCGGTGACCAAACGAGATGAGGCGGCCGCGAAAGCGGCCCGCTTCCGCAAGGCAGTGAAGCAGCCTCGGGCGGTCTCAGCGTAAGTCGTCGATTGCCTGGTCGCATGCTCTTCATCGTTCTCTCTTGTTCGAATATTCTTCCTAACCTTTTCCCGCTCGTCGGACAGGGCGCCGCTTTCCCTTGAGCGGGGTCCGGGCAGCTCCATAGTTGGGTCGACTGGAGGGTCTTCGAGCTCCCGCCGCGTGGACCCCCGTGCCGACCTCAGGGAGGCCACGGAGCGGAACACCCGTGAGGCGCGGGAGGAGCGTGAGGCGGCGGAAAAAGCGGCCGCCTAGGCGGCGAGGGAGCAGGCCGACGCGGCAGCCAAGGCCCAGGCGAAGGCGGCGACCGCGGAAACGGAGGCGGAGGGTTCATACAACCAGCCTCCGTTGCTCGCCATTCCCCTCCGAGCTGTGGCCCCTGACACCCCATTGCCCTTGGCGGAGGAAATCGTCCAAGACCCGCCGCTGATGGAGAGGAGGGAGGACCTCGTGGTCTTGGAGGGGAGAGTGCCGCCGGCAGCGCCAACCGGAGCGGGCCAAGGCGGCCAATCGTCAGCGGCGCCAAAGGAGCCGGCCAGGGGTGAGCCGGAGGACGGAGCCGGCTTCGAGGTGCAGCCGGTGACGCGTCGGCGCGCGCAGGGGGAGGCGCCACTCCACCGGAGGCGCGCCGAGTTGCGGGCGCCGGCCAGTCGGCGGAGGCTCTGGAGGCGGGCATCACCGCCTCGTCCGAGTGGACTCCCAGCGGGGGGACTGGCGAGCTGAATGTGGCGGCTCAAGAAGTCCGGAGCCGGCTTCAAGCTCAGGCCGCCCTGCTGCAGCAGTACACCCAAGAGTTCCTGTCGACGCGGGCTGCCATCCGGGTGAGTCTTTCGTTCTTGGCCGCTTTGGTCTCTTTATTTCTTCCGTGGGGGCGCGTCAGCGCACCCACTGGGTGTAGTCCCCGAGATTCGGGCCGACTGCTGAGCAGTCGGGTTGGATCTTTCTTGACAACTATCTTATTTTTGCTTCTTGTCTGAACTTACAGGAATATCATAACTCCCGTGCTGCCGCCTTCAACTCCCAGGCTCAGGAGTTGGGTCGGAAGACCGACGACCTGGTCAACAGCCGAAGTAAGTGCTTGATCTTGTCTGTCTCCTGTGGGGGCGCGTCAGTGCACCCACTGGGTGTAGTCCCCGAGATTCGGGCCGACTGCTGAGCAGTCGGGTCGGATCTTCCTTGACGACTTTTTCCTTATTGGTTTTTTCTTTTCTCTTTTGTGCTTTCAGGGGCCAACGCCGACTTGAGGAGGGAGCTCGGCGAAGCGCGGGCCGCCCTTCTTACCAAGGATGCCGAGTACGCTGCCTTGGTCCAGGAGCGTGACCGCCTGGCCAAGAAGCTGGCTGACCAAGAGGAGAGCCACAAGACGGCCCTGCAGAAAGCGCAGGATAGCAAGGCCGCCCTGAAGGCAGAGTTTGAGACTGAGGCGGCAAGCTGGGCTGAGACCCGGCGAGGGCTGGATGAAGGCTTCGGCCGCATCGAGGACTTGATCGACGGTAAGCCGCCTCCCTCGCTCCTCTCCTGCCCCTTGCCGCCTGGTTTTTGGCCTGACTTGTGCTGCTGCCTATTTTCTTGTGCAGACTACTTTCCCGGCTACTCCGCCTTCGCCGCCCAAACCATCGAGGCCCATCGCGAGTCGCGCCGTCAGGCGGGGGTCAATATCGCGCCGGACGCGAATCGAACGCTTGAGGAGCAGCTCTTGGTTGTCCAAGCGCGGCTGCAGCCGGCTCACCGGATGCTTCACCGGCTCCAACGTGCCGGGGCGCAGGTGTTGGCCGCCCTCTGGCCCGGCGAGACAATCCCCCGCACCCCAAGCCGGACTGCCGACTGGCTGGAGGTCGCAGTCGGTCGCTTTGAAGCTTGGAAGGCGTCGGCGGCCCGTCTTCGAGCCGGGCGGGCGTTGGAGTTCGTTCGAGCTTGGTACCCAGGGCTGAACCTGGACCAGCTGCGCACTTGGCGGCTGGAGGCCGACACGGAGCTGGAGGAGGTGCGGCCGGCTATTGCTCAGCGTGCTTCGATGATCGCCGAGTGCACCGACATCAGCGTTTTTGCGCCTGAAATCAATGATGACGGCGTTGCCCAGCCGGAGGAGTGGTTCGGGCTGAACCCGGCGGTGGGCGAGGACTCGGCAGAGGAGATCGCCTCTAGCGATGAGGGCGAGGATGACGAAGAAGAGGACGGTGAAGACGTCGAGCCGGCTAGTGGAACAACCGGCCGGCCTCAGGCTGACCGTGCCTCCACCAACGAGGCGCGTGGAAGCGCGCCCTCTGCGGGAGGCGGTGATCAAGCCGAGGTTCGCCAGCCGGCCGCTCCTTCAGCCGGCACAACCGTCTCCGCCGACCAGCCCGGCTCGTCGGTCGCTCCACTAGCTTGATCTGCCGTCCTTATTTTTCCTGCCTGTTGCCTTTTGAACAATCTTTATTAAGCTTTCGCAGTTCCACCCACTGGGGGTGTATCCAAACTATGTGGAATGCTGGCCTCTTGGAGGTCTTTTATGTAAATATTATTATGTGCATGTTTGGTTTCCATTCGCGTATGCTTTTTATCCTTAGGCTTTTTCCTTTGCCGCCTTCCCTCTTTGGGGAGGCAAGTACTCGAGCTTTCTTGGATTGAAGTGAAGTGAATGGAAACCGGCCGGCAGGCTACTCTGGTAGTCGGTCGGTGGTAGGCGGCAAACCGGCTTTTGTTATATTAGTCCGTTGGTCCCTAGCCGTTTTTCGTGTGGGCATCCTTTCCTGCTTTTGACTCTTGCTAGCCGGACAGCCGGTTCTTCGAACTGCGACTTTGGCAAGAGCTAAGCCTGGGTGTCGGCACACTACTTGTCTGACCGCGGGTAGGACTTCTAATATAACTCCAGTCGGCCAGTCCCCGGGCCGACTAGACGAACTCGGTGCCGGACGGAACAAGTAAATGAAATGACTAGGTCATAAGCATGATACTTTTCATTCATAGACAAAAGATGGCAGTCCCCGAGCCCTCCTCGGGGGGCCTATTGTCTCGTATTTAGTACAAAAGTTAGCGTGATACATACTGCATTTCAACTGTAAAATCTTCGAAGGAGGTTGGAGTTCCATGGTCGTTCCGACTCCTTTCCGGAGTCGTCTCTCTTGCGTGCCTTCGGCTTTTGCGCGTCGATTAGATAGTAGGAGTCGTTGCCTAGAGCTCTGCTGATGACGAAGGGGCCCTCCCAAGGGGCCGAGAGCTTGTGCTGGCCGGCTGTTCGCTGGATCAGCCGGAGCACAAGATCGCCCTCTTGGAAAGATCTTGGCCTGACCTTCCGAGTGTGGTAGCGGCATAGGCCCTGCTGATAGATGACAGACCGGCTGAGGGCTAACAGCCGGCCTTCTTCCAGCAGGTCGACGCCGTCTTCTCGTGCTTCGTTGGCCTCCGCCTCCGTGTACATGGTTACCCGGGGCGAGTCGAACTCGATGTCGGTTGGGATGATCGCCTCGGCACCGTACACGAGGAAGAAAGGAGTGAAGCCGGTTGACTTGTTTGGGGTAGTGCGCAGACTCCAGAGGACAGCCGGCAGCTCATCGAGCCAACAGCCGGCTGAACGCTCCAGCGGCACGACCAGTCGGGGCTTGATGCCGAAGAGGATGAGGCCGTTGGCTCGCTCGACCTAGCTGTTTGACTGCGGGTGGGCGACGGATGCTAAGTCCAGCCGGATACCTTGGGTTGCGCAGAAACGTGCCAAGGCTCCTTTGGTAAAATTCGTGCCATTGTCGGTGATGATGCTGTGTGGCATGCTGTACCGAGTTGTTATGTCTGCGATGAATGTCACAGCAATCGGCCCATTCAGCTTCTTGATCGGCTTTGCCTCAATCCACTTGGTGAATTTGTCCACGGCGACGAGCAAATGCGTCATGCCGCCGCGCGCCGTCTTGAATGGGCCCACCATGTCCAGTCCCCAAACGGCGAAGGGCCAGGTGAGGGGAATGGTCTTGAGTGCCGAAGCCGGCATGTGTTGCTTGGAGCTGAAGAGTTGGCACCATTTGCAATATTTAACTAATTCTTTGGCGTCATCCAAAGCTGTCGGCCAAAAGAAACCATGGCAGAAAGCTTTGGCGACGAGTGATCTTGAAGCCACATGGTGGCCGCATTCTCCTTGGTGAATGTCTCTGAGGATTGCAATGCCCTTCTCTTGCTCGACGCACCGTTGGAGGACTCCAGTGACACTGCACTTGACGAGCTCTCTGTTGACGATTGTGTATGCTCCGGCTCGACGTTGGACTTGTCTTGCCTCTGCTTCGTCAGCCGGCAGATCTTGGTTTACTAGGAAGTTGAGGATGGACTGAGCCCATGACGGAGCCGCGACTTCTCCTACTGCCAATGTGGCTACTGCCACCAGGGTGGGCGGGCTGGGTGGTGAAATGTTGGAGTCGGCCGCCGGCTGTTGTGTTGGTGCAGTCCCCGGGCCGGCTACTGCAGTCCCCGAGCCGGGTATGGTAGTCCCCGAGCCGGTTGCCGAAGTCCCCGGGCCGACTATTGAAGTCCTGGGGTCGCCTGCTTGGTTCTTCGAGCTGGACCCGGCCGCGTCGGCGTCGGGCGGTACGAATATGGAATCGGACTCTGGAGACGGCTTGATGGACGGCTTGAGGAGGCGTTGTAGAGCGACGCCGGTTGGTATTGCTTGCCGAGTGGAGCCTATTCAAGCCAGGGCATCGGCTGGCTCGTTGTCGGCTCGCGGTACATGGAGGAACTCGCATCCTTCAAAGTATCCGCTGAGTTGTTGAACCAGGAAGCTGTAGCTTGCCATATTTGTGTCCTTGGAGTCCCAGTCGCCGGATGATTGCTGAACCACCAAGTCTAAGTCGCGATAACATAGGATCCGGCGGATGCCGAGTTCCTTGGCAAGCTGGAGCCCATGTATGAGCGCCTCGTACTCGGCTACATTGTTGGAAGCGGCAAAGTGAATCTGCAGCGTGTATCTGAGCTTGTCGCATTTGGGAGAGGTAAGGACGACGCCGGCTCCCAAGCCGGTGCGCATCTTGGACACGTCAAAGTGCATGCGCCAATGGGTGGAGTCGGGAGCCGGCGGCAGGTACTGGGTCTCGGCCCAGTCGACGAGGAAGTCGGCCAGCGCTTGGGACTTGATGGCGGTGCGTGGCTGGTAGAAGATTGTGTAAGGGGCCAGCTCGATGGCCCATTTCGCCACCCGACCGGATGCATCCCGGCTGCCTATGATCTCGGCCAGTGGGGTGGTGCATACGACCGTGATGGGATGCTCTTGAAAGTAGGGCTTCAGCTTCTTGGCGGTGAAGTACACGCCGTAACACATCTTCTGGTAGTGCGGGTAGTTCTGCTTTGAAGCGGACAGCACCTCGCTCAAATAATACACCGGCCTCTGGACCGGCTGGGCTCGGCCTTCTTCTAGGCGTTGGACTACGATGACGGTGCTGACCACCCGGCTGGTTGCGGCAATGTAAAGGAGCATGGTCTCTTTCTCAGTCGGCGCCGCTAGGACGGGCGGCGTGGCCAGCATCTTCTTCAGCTCATGAAAAGCTTGGCCGGCCTGGTCGTTCCACTCGAAGTGAGTGCTCTTATTCATGAGGCGGTAGAGGGGGAGAGCTTTCTCTCCGAGCTGGCTGATGAAGCGGTTCAAGGAGGCCAAGCATCCGGTGAACTTTTGGATGTCTCGAAGCTTGGTGGGGATCGCCATTCTCTCGATGGCCTTGATCTTCACTGGGTTGCATTCGATGTCGCGTTCGGAGACCAGGAAGCCTAGGAGCTGGCCGGTTGGCACTTCGAACACGCATTTCTCGGGGTTGAGCTTGATTTGGAACCGGCGTAGGTTCTCAAACGTTTCTTTGAGGTCTTCCAGCAAGGTGCCGCGCTTCTCCGTCTTCACCACAATGTCATCCACGTAGATGTGAGCGTTTCTGCCGAGTTGCTTGAGGAGGCACTTCTGCATGCAACGCTGAAAAGTGGCACCGGCATTTCTCAAGCCGAATGTCATAGTCAGGTAGCAGAAGGCTCCAAATGGCGTGATGAAGGCGGTCTTCAGGCGGTCGTCCGGATCTAGCTTTATCTGGTGATATCCTGAGTAAGCATCCGAGAAACTCAACAGCTCGCATCCAGCCGTGGAGTCTATCACTTGGTCAATCCTCGGCAGGGCAAAGGGATCTTTAGGGCAGGCCTTGTTGAGGCTTGTGTAGTCTATACACATACGCCACTTGTTGTTCTTCTTTAACACGAGGACCGGGTTGGCAAGCCACTCTGGAAAGAAGACTTCCATAATGAAGCCGGCTGTCAGAAGTCGGGCTATCTCCTCCCCTACAATCCTTCTCTTTTCCTCTGATAGTCGGCGGAGGGGCTGCTTGACTGGCTTCGCGTCTTTTCGGACGTGTAGTTTGTGCTCGGCGAATTCCTTCGGAACACACGGCATGTCCTTGGGGGACCATGCAAAGATGTCCCGATTCTCACGGAGGAAATCGGCGAGCTCGCCTTCCTATTTGCTGTTCAGGCTTGCCCCGATGACGGCAAACCTCTCGGGGTGCTCGGGGTCAAGGGGTATCTTCTTGGTTTCTTTGGCCGGCTGGAAAGATCATTGGGCATCATACTCCTTGGGGTCGGGGGACTGGTTCGGCTGCTTGCTGGCCAGGGCCACGACCCGGTCCAACATCTTCTTCTCTTCGGCAATCACAAGGGACTCGGCCAGCCGGCTGCTGGCGGCAGCGCACTCGGAAGACTTCTTGTAATCGCCGGCTACGGTGATGACGCCCTTGGAACTTGGTATCTTCAACTTGAGGTATGCATAGTGGGGAACCGCCATGAACCTGGCCAAGGCGGGTCGGCCAAGCAACGCGTGGTAGGGGCTCTCCAGGTCCACCACTTCAAACCAGATTGCTTCCCGACGGAAATGCTCCTTGTCCCCAAAGAGTACATCAATCTTGATCATGCCAATGGGAGCGCAGGACAAGCCGGGTACGATGCCATGAAACACTGTCCGAGTAGGCATGAGCTGCTTCGTCTTGACATTTAGCTTTTCCAGGGTGTCACGGTACAGGATGTTGATGCTGCTCCCGCCGTCTATCAGCACGCGGGAGAAGCGGGCAGCGCGTCTGTCCGTTGCGAGGGTGGCTTCCAGGACCAACGCGTAAGAGCCGGGAGACGGCATCACCTCTGGATGGTCGGCCCGGCTCCAGCTGATGGGTTTTTCTGACCAATGCATGTGTCCGGCGGGGTTGGCAGCGACCACGCTGACTTCCTGGTGCTCTCGGCGTTTGCCGTGCCGGTCTTCGAGCTGGCTTGTAAAGACGATGTAGGTTGCTTGCTCATCGGGGAATTCGTCGTGCACGGCTCCGACTGCGGGCCGAGCGACCGGAGGCGGCGGAGCCGGAGGCGGCGGGCCGGCAGGCGGAGGCGGCGCGAGCCCCTCGCCTTTAGAGATTCGGGTGAGCCAATGGCACCTCCGGGTTGTGTGGTTGGACGGCTTCGCGCCGCTATGGAATTTGCACGGGGCGTCGAGCGTTTGCTCGTAGGAGAAAGCCGGCTGCCAAGCCGGCCGGCCGCCCTTGGGCTTCTTGGGCGCGGGTCGCCCTTCAGGCGGTGCGTCTTCGACCGTGGCCACCTGCCGACTGGCGGGAGGCGGCGCAGGGCCCTTGCGCTTGTGGTCGTTCGGGTGTGGGCGTCGGCCGGAATCCCCTGCCGGCGTCTTGGGCACCGGGTTTAGTACTTTCCCGGACGCGTCTACCCGGAGCTCGGTCTTCATCGAAGAGTCGGCGGTGGCGTATTTGTCTGCTATGTCCAGAAGCTCGTCGAGGGTAGTCGGCTCGTCGCAGAGGAGCTTGTGCTTGAGGAGGGTACCTTCTCGGCACCCGCCAGTGAAGTATTCGATGGCTTGCACCTCGTGCACCCCCTCGCAAGAATTGCGGAGCTCAGCCCAACGCGTGAGGTAGTCGCGAGTGGACTCGGCTGGGCCCTGTATGCACAGGGAGAGCTGCCTGGGCTTGGGGGCCTGCTTGTAGGTGCTGGTGAAGTTGCGGATGAAAGCTTTGGTGAAATCTAGCCAGCTGTTAATGCTGAGAGGCTTGAGGCTGGTGAGCCAGGTCGGCGTCGTGCCTTGTAGCATGAGGGGCACGTACTTCACGGCAATGCACCGGTTGCCGTTGGCTATGCTGACCGCCGTGGAGTAGTCGATCAACCAATCTTCCGGCTTCACGAAGCCGTTGTACTTGGGTGTGTCTCTTGGGAGCGAGAACCCTTTGGGGAAAGGCTCGTCGTGGATGCGGGGGCTGAAACAAGGCGGGCCGACATCGTCTTATTCTTCCAGCGCCAGGGATCGCACCAGGCGGTCGATCCGATGGCGGGCGTCGTTCTCGCCGACTCCTTCGCGGCGACCTAGTCGGCCGCTGAGAGTCGGGTGCGCCACTGGCGGCGGGGTGGGATATCTCTCTCCACGGGGTCGAGGCGGAGGCGGGTTGCCCCGCCATTCCATGGCTCGGGGATGGCCGTCCGCGTCTCGCTCGATGGAGATTCGGATCCGGCTTCGGCTGACCGCCGGCTCTTTCTCGCGCCGCACGCGGGCGTTGCTCGTAGTCGTTGTCCGGGACGTCGCGTCGTGATCTCGGCGTGGGGGAGGGCTTCCCGCGCGGGCGTCGGCTTCGTGCCGCTGCGCGGCCGCGTCAATCAGTTGCTGGATGCGCCGGGTCATGTGGGGGAGTTCTTCGGCCTCCAAGCCGTCCAACTCGTCCACGACCGCTTGGGTGACACGCAAGTTCTCGAGCGGAGTGGCATAGACCGGGCGGTCGACTCCCAGCATGTCGGCGATGATGGCGCCACATTGCTTGACAATGTCGGCCCAGCATGGCCCGCCCGGGGCCGGCATGCCGAAGGCGGCGCGGTCAGCTTCGCGCTGGTAGTCCTCAGTGAGGCGTCTCACGGAAGCCAGCCTCCGGCCCTCTGCGAGGATGGCGAGGCGGCGCGCCTCTAGTGCTTCGTCGCCGGCATCAGCCTGGAGGGGGGTGGACAAGTCGTGGGCCGCCGCGTGCGGGGCGTCGTGGGCGCCCTCGTCGGCCTGGCCGCCGTGGCCGACGACCATCACTTCGGTGGTGACAGCATCGCGGCCGTTGGTCCGAGGAAGCGGGTCATTGTAGATCGCGACGTTGGTGGGGAAGGTGTCGAAGGAGGCCGTGTCGGAGTCGACAGGCATCGGGTCGGTGGAGCCAACCGACTCCAGATCCACAGCGGGCTCGCTGGAGACATGGAGCTGGCCGAGGAGGTTGGCGAGGTGGTCGGTGCCCGCATCGGAGGCGAGCTCATCGGAGATGAGGGTTTCGTCGAGTAGATTGGCGAGGCTGCTCGCCGCGCAGATGCTGGTGACGCCTTGCAGCGCGTCGTGGCAAGCGCCATCGGGCGTGCCGGGCTGGCTACGCTCGCTGGGGAGGAAGAGGGTTCCCATCCAGAACAGGTCCCCGGACGACGGTGCACCCGGCCCCATGGTGGGCGCCAAATGTCGGGTGGTAGGTGCGACATATGCCAACGGGTGGCTTATCATTGTGGGAGCCAGTAAGACGTCGCCGGTGCCTGGAAACGGGATGAGGCGAAGACATGCACGCCGGCGAATCTTACCCATCTTCGGGGCTCTCCATGGAGATAACACCCCTACTGCTGCTCTACGGGGTCTCCGCATGATCACTAGATGGACAAGTAGCTACACAATGCTCCTTGAGCTGTTCGGTGGGAGGAGGAAGAAGGGCACGGCTAGCTTGCTTCTTCTCCTTGTGTGGTGTCTAAAACTAGCTGGGAGTCCAACCCTTGCTGAGTGTCTAACCCTTTGCATGGGTGCCTCGGGGGGTTTATATAGGCCTACCCCCCGGGGGTATAATGGTAATCCGACTGGGCGCGGGGCCCAGCAGTCTGTGACTTCGCTCGCCGGCTTCTGCGCCGGCTGCTGGGGCCCGCCGACTGGTGGGTCCCGCCGGCTGCCGGCCCCTTGGTCGACAGGCAGGCCCCACTATCCAGGACCTGGTCGGCGGCTGGTTACTGTTGCTCCATCTTGGTGACGTGGGCTTCGTCGTGGTAGGCGTGGCTACAGTGTCGCCGCCCGGCGGGCGATCGCTGTAGCCTCACCGCGTCTTGTCTCCTTAATGGGGCGTCTTCTTCGAAGGAGGCGGCAAGCCGGCTGCGGGGAGCCGGCTCTCTCTTGGGCCGTTTGAGGGAGGTGTGGCCGCCTTCGGGTGTCTCTCTGCCCGAAGGGGCCCACTGCCCGTGGGCCGTACTGGCAGCCCATCATGGATGGCATCAGGGTCATCATGGCAACAATGTTGTGCCGGACGGGTCAGGGTCACCCGTACGGCGCACTGTGCCGATCGTGCTCTGGGATTTGGGGGCGGCAAGCTTCACTGTAGCCACACCCCGTCTCATCGCCGCTAGGTGGATGCAAACTTTGAGGGTACGGTCTCGACCGCTTTATGGGAGCCAGCTTCTTGGAGTCGGCCTCCTCGCGGCCGGCTTCTCGAAGTCGGCCCTCCCATGGCTTTCTTCATGAGGGCTAAAGTCGGGCCGCCTTCTGAAAGCCGGCCTGGGTGACAGCCAGCAAGGGGAAGGCGGCCCCATGTCTTGGATTCTTGAGAGCCGGACGGGCTCGTAATTTTTTCAGAAGGGCCAGGGGAAGCCGGCTAGGCTACCTATGGCCATTTACTCCGACATGTGGTAAAAGGATAGTAACATTGTCCCTTCTCTCTTTTTCTCTTTTTTTATTTGGGCTTCTTTGGCCTCTTTTATTTATTTTTCGTCCGGAGTCTCATCCCTACTTGTGGGGGAATCATAGTCTCCATCATCCTTTCCTCGCTGGGACAATGCTCTAATAATGATGATCATCACACTTTTATTTTTCTTTCAACTCAACAATTACAACTCGATACTTAGAACAAAATATGACTATATATGAATGCCTCCGGCGGTTACCGGGATATGCAATATGACAATGGCGAAGTGTGTCATAATAGATGGAACGGTGGAAAGTTGCATGGCAATATATCTCGGAATGGCTATGGAAATGCCATAATGGGTAGGTATGGTGGCTGTTTTGAGGAAGGTATATGGTGGAGTATGATATCGGCGAAAGGTGCGCGGTATTAGAGAGGCTAGAAAAGGTGGAAGGGTGAGAGTACGTATAATCCATGGACTCAACATTAGTCATAAAGAACACATATACTTATTGCAAAAATCTACAAGTTATCAGAGCAAAGTATTATGCGCATGCTCCTAGAGGGATAGATTCGTAGGAAAAGACCATCGCTCGTCCCCGACCGCCACTCATAAGGAAGAATATGAATAAATAAATCATGCTCCAACTTCATCACATAACGGTTCACCATACGTGCATGCTACGGGAATCACAAGCTTCAACACAAGTATATCTCAAATTCACAACTACTCAACTAGCACAACTTTAATATCACCATCTTCATATCTCAAAACAATTATCAAGTATCAAACTTCTCATAGTATTCAACACACTCATAAGAAAAATTTATTATTAATCTTGCGTACCAAGCATATTAAGATTTTAAGAAAATTACCATGCTATTAAGACTCTCAAAATAATCTAAGTGAAGCATGAGATATCACTAGTTTCTATAAAACAAATCCACCACCGTGCTCTAAAAGATATAAGTGAAGCACTAGAGCAAAATTATATAACTCAAAAGATATAAGCGAAGCACATAGAGTATTCTAACAAATTCCAAATCATGTATGGCTCTCTCAAAAGTTGTGTACAGCAAGGATTATTGTGGTAAACTAAAAAGCAAAGACTCAAATAATACAAGACGCTCTAAGCAAAACACATATCATGTGGTAAATAAAAATATAGCTCCAAGGAAAGTTACCGATAGAAGTAGACGAAAGAGGGGATGCCTTCCGGGGCATCCCCAATCTTTGGCTTATAGGTGTCCTTAGATTATCTTGGGGGTTCCATGGGCATCCCAAAGCTTAGGCTCTTTCCACCCCTTGTTCCATAATCCATCAAATCTTTACCCAAAACTTGAAAACTTCGTAACACAAAACATAAAGTAGAAAACTCGTGAGCTCCGTTAGCGAAGGAAAACAAAAGACTACTTCAAGGTACTGCAATGAACTCATTATTTATTTATATCGGTGTTAAACCTACTGTATTCCAACTTCTCTACGGATTATAAACTATTTTACTAGCCATAGATTCATCAAAATAAGCAAACAACACACAAAAAACAGAATCTGTCAAAAACTGAACAGTCTGTAGTAATCTGTAGCTAGCGCAAGATCTGGAACCCCAAAAATTCTAAAATAAATTTCTGGACGTGTGGAATTTATCTATTAATAATCTGAATAAATAATTAACTAATTATCGCTTTTCAAATAAAAGTTACAGCAGTTCTCGTGAGCGCTAAAGTTTCTGTTTTTTACAGCAAGTTCAACAAGACTTTCCCCAAGTCTTCCCAACGGTTCTACTTGGCACAAACACTAATTAAACACAAAAAACACAACCAAAACAGAGGCTAAATAAATTATTTAGTACTAAACAGGAGCAAAAAGTAAGGAATAAAAATAAAATTGGGTTGCCTCCGAACAAGCGTTATCGTTTAACGCCCCTAGCTAGGCATAACAAGCAAGAATAGATCTAGGTACTGCAATCTTTGGTAGGTAATCCATAAGTGGCTCTCATAATAGATTTATAAGGTAATTTAATTTTCTTTCTAGGAAAGTGTTCCATGCCTTTCCTTAATGAAAATTGGAATCTAACATTTCCTTCCTTCATATCAATAATTGCACCAATCGTTCTAAGGAAAGGTCCATCCAGAATAATAGGACATGAAGGATTGCAATCTATGTGTAACATCCCAAATTTTCAATTTGGAATGTTATACACTAGATCATCATGCATATCATATTTTATTTTGCATTTTGGTTGATCCTAGAAATTCTACGGAACTCAATGACCCATGGAGAGAGTTGGGGATTTCGTTATTTTCATATTTGAGTTTTCTCAAATTTTGAGAATAGGATCATTTGATTTTATTTATTTTATCATCAATTATTTCTATTACAAAAATATGAGAGTGTCAGGACCCCGACTCGATGTCACATCGATCTAGCTGGTAACACCTCATATCACTTTGCGGCCTCACGCACGGTATCCCCACGGGTGTCGTCTTACCTTTTTCCCGGGACCGTTTGCGCCTTTTGGCTCACGTATATGATAGTGTCGCTAGCATCCATATGATAAAGAGACCGGGCTGACATGACTAGTCGTAAACCCAAAGTGGCACAGACTTACAGGGACAGGCATCCATGACCCAGCTTCGAACGTGTCGGTCATCAGCAAGTGGGTCCGGGCTGTAGCACTGGGCTAGCAGGACTCCGGTAAACCGGGCTGTAGCGGGCTAACAGGACTCCGGTACTCAAAGCGTGACATTTCCCCGAAGGGACAGACACAGGAACGAAGAAGGACACATGCCGGCCAGCCTAAGTGTTCCAGAGCAGTAGCAAGCTACCATGGCTCAGCGGTAACACTAGGAGACATTTCCCGGTAAGAGAGGCTACTAAAGATAAACAACTAGATAGTCAGATCCCACACATAGCACTACACATTACACGTACGCATAACATGCAAGTATGTGCTGTACAACATGGCATCACAGCATAACTCAACAATTATATGGATAAAGGCTCAGAAGAGCCATCATAGCATTTATTGCAAACAGGGGTCACAAGTGTCAGGACCCCGACTCGATGCCACATAGATCTAGCATGTAACACTTCATATCACTTTGCGGCCTCACGCACGGTATTCCCACGGGTGTCGCCTTACCTTTACCCGGGACCGTTTGCGCCTTTTGGCACACGTATATGACAGTGTCGCTAGCATCCATATGATAAGGAGCCCGGGCTGACATGGCTAGTCGTAAACCCAAAGTGGCACAAACTTACAGGGACAGGCATCCATGACCCAGCATCGAACGTGTCGGTCATCAGCGAGTGAATCCAGGCTGTAGCACTGGGCTAGCAGGACTCCGGTGAACCGGGCTGTAGCGGGCTAACAGGACTCTGGTATTCATCGCGTGACATTTCCCCGAAGGGACAGACACAGGAACGAAGAAGGACACATGCCGGCCAACCTAAGTGTTCCGGAGCAGTAGCAAGCTACCATGGCTCGGTGGAAACACTAGGAGACATTTCCCGGTAAGAGAGGCTACTGAAGATAAACGACTAGATAGTCAGATCCCACACATACCAAGCATTTCAATAACATACACACAATATGCTCGATATGTGCAAACACAACATGGCATCACAACATGACTCTATGACTCAAGTAATTTAATCAATAGGCTCCGAGGAGCGAGATATTACAAACATGGGTCTCATGACCCAACAATCAGAGCATACAAGTCAAAGCACAAGCGGAAGCTATCATGTCTGAGTACAGACATCTATAAATGAAAAAGGCTGAGAAGCCTGACTATCTACCAGATCCTGCCGAGGGCACAAGATCGTAGCTGAGGTAACAAGCTAAACGTCGAAGTCCACGCGGAACTACTAGCGAGACCGAAGTCTCTCTGCAAAAAACATAAATAGGCAAACGTGAGTACGAATGTACCCAGCAAGACTTACATCAGAACTAACTACATATGCTTCATTATCAACAAAGGGGATGGTGGGGTTTAACTGCAGCAAGCCAGCTTTGACTCGGTGGCTATCCTGAACTACGACTGCAAGTAACTCTTTTGAGGTGGCGCACACGAGTCCACATATTCCCCATATCAATACACCACTATGGAATCGCTCCCGTCTCCCTACGAGAACGCCATCCATAGCACTCACGCTTATCTTGCGTATTTTAGAGTATCCACTTTCACTTGTCTATGAACTGATATAAGCAACCCAGAAGTCCTTTTCCGCGGACACGGCTATTCGAATAGATGATGATAACCCTGCAGGGGTGTACTTCTTCATACATGTTTCCACCACTTAGCGTCTGCACACGACATGTGCTCGGCAGACTTCAAGCGAAAGCCGACGTGGGTGTAGACCACGACCTACCTAAACACTTAAGCCTCTAGTCCAGGTTTATCGCCTATTCAGGTTCCATCCGCAGGGAGTCCGGCCGAGGTTTCCCATACGGCCCCGAACGATGTGAACAGGGTTCCCGAGATACCTAACGGGTATTCGGTACACCCGGCCACGTACCTACCGCATCACAGCCCACCCCTACGGTCAGCGTTGTCCACGGCCTCCAGTAGGCTACAAACACCAGAAACTACTTGCAACTCCTGGACAGAGAGCTAGGGTGAATAAGAAGTCGAGCGGGGTCATATTTCAGGGCCCAATGCATGGTAGTAGCTGTATCTTAAATCACGCATACAGATCTCAGTGCTTATGGTCGGCTTCAATGAAACAACCCACCATGTACTCCTACATGGCCTCTCATCGATACCTTTACCAAATCGTGTTCACCACACCACTCTCATTACCGACATAATCATTTCACTCTAGCCCATCACCCAGATGAACCAGACCTGACACGACTCTAAGCATAGCAGGCATAGCAAGGTAGGAACAACACATACATATGGCTCAATCAACTCCTACACATGCTAGTGGGTTTCATCTAGTTACTGTGGCAATGACAGGTCATGTAGAGGAAATGGGTTCAACTACCGTAGCACACAGCAGTTTGAATCGCGTTGTCTTAATGCAGTAAAAGAGAGCAGGAGCGAGAACATGGGATTGTATCGATATGATCAAATGGTTGGTTGCTTGCCTGATGGTTCGTTGCACGGATACGATTCCTCGTTAGGGTAATCACGGTACTCCTCGGGGACAGATCCTGTCGCAAAGGATAACGATACACAGGCATCACCAAACAATGTGCAACAATATGATGCATGCACGAAACATGGCAATATGAGTGTGTTGGGCTAATGCAACTAAAACCAGATGTGTTTGAGCAAATTTGAATCAAAGATTCAAATTCCAAATTCAAATATGGCCTTTTAAAGTGCCTTTTCTTGTTCTGATTGAAACATCAAGTTAACTTGTTTGATCATGCATGAAAATAGTACAGATGGATAGGTTGGATTTTTCTGATCATTTTTCATATATTATTTGTCCAATTTGGAGTTACAGAATAAAAGTTATGAATTTTTGAAGTTTAAATAATATTCTGGAATTTCCTGATTTAAATTAAATTCAGAATATCATTTACTGCGTCAGCCTGACATCACAGTGACATCAGCAGGTCAACAGGGCTGGCTCAGGTCAAACCTGACGTGTGGGGTCCACACGTCAGTGACCAGGGGCTAAGCCCGCGTTGACCCCGGGCTGGTTAGCTTTGACTAACCCCTGGGGCCCACTTGTCAGCGTCAGTAGGTGGTGGATTAGTGGCTAATTAACTAGGCCACGTCAGCTCGCCGGAGTTCTGGCCGGCGGCGACCAACAGTGCGGCGGCGATAGTGGTTTTGGTCGTTTCGGCCACCAAATGGAACGTGGCGACCACCGGAGTGAAGCTGAGGACGACCCGCGGCTCTTGGCGGAGTCCGTTGGGGTCGGGGTGGCCGGAGCTGACGGCGGTGAGCTCGGCTGCGGCCGCCGGGGTTCGGTCGTGCGCGGGATTGGTGTTGGAGCTCGAAGTCGAGCAAAGTGAGGCGCTAGGGATGCTCTACGGGTTCTTGCGAACGTGTTGGACTCGCCGGGGTGACCAAATGGTCACCGGAGCTGCGTCGACGGCGAGCTCGGCGACGGCGGAGGTTCGGCCGAGGTGGGGATGCAGCTACGGTGAGGGAACGAGGGGAAGGAGAGGGGGAAACGGCTCGGGGGCTCACCGCGGTTGCAGTGGGCGTCGAAGCGGGCTCGGGGACGCGCTGGAGACGGCGAATTCGTCGGCGACGGTGGTCGGAGCCCGAAGAGGGGAACGGCGACGTGGCGGCGATGCAGGGCTTCCGGGGACTCGTGGAGCGGTGGGGAGGAAGAGGGAGTTGTGGCGGAGCTTCTGAGCTACTCGGGGGAGCGAGGGGTGGCCGGAGGCAGTGGCTAAGGCGAACGGCGGCGACGGTGTGCTTCGGCCGAGAGCGAGAGAGAGAGCGAGGGAGAAACGGGGGAGAGTGAGCGAGAGCAGGGGGGATCGGGACGGGCTGCGGGCGTCGTCCACGCGGCCAGGAGGGCGTCGGCAAGCAGGAGGTGGCCGCGCGGCCGCGCGCGCGCGAGCACGCAGCAGCTTCGGGGCGTGGGGAGGAAGACGACGGGGAGCTACAGTGCTGGGCTGGCTAGCTGGGCCGGGCTGAACTGGGAGGAGCCCAGGTAAGCTTCTCCCTTTTAGTTTTTTTTTTGTTTTCTGTTTTATTTAATATAACTGCAACTTTGTTGAATTAAATAAAATACCTAGGCAACTCCAAAATTCACCAAACTACTCCTGGCTCATAGTTGGATTATTTCCAACATGAAACATTTTAGTTTGGAGATATTTGAGCATTTAAATATTTTATATTATTTTAAATGCCCAAATTCAAATAGTTATGATTTAACTCAAGAACCCTAGGATGGCCTAGAAAAGTGTGCACCATTTTTGGCAGAGGTTCTGAACCAAGGCAAAAATGATGGGCATTTTAGAAGGGCATTTCAGGTTCATTGAAAATTTGTTTTAGTAACCCTAGTTGGTTTCAGAGGGGACTGGGGGTTCTGTCATCCCCATTTCAAGTTTCTGATGAAAGAGTAAACATGATGCAACACTCTAATGCATGACTAGCTAGGGTGTGACAACTCACCCCCACTCAAAAGAATCTCGTCCCGAGATTTGGGTTCCTCCGAGAAGAAGGCGGGATACTCGAGTCGAAGACGATCCTCCCTTTCCCAAGTTGCTTCATCTTCAGAATGGTGCGACCATTGAACCTTGAGAAACTTGATATTATGACGTCGCGTGGTACGCTCGGCTTGATTGAGGATACGGATGGGATACTCTCGATAGGTAAGATTATCTTGGAGATCAAGCGTTTCGTGGTCCACTTCACGGATAGGATCCGAGAAGCAACGCCTGAGTTGAGAAACGTGGAAGACATCGTGAACTCTGGAGAGGTGCGGAGGTAGTTCCAACTGGTAGGCAACTTCTCCTCGTTTGGCAAGAATGCGAAAAGGTCCAATGTAACGAGGAGCCAATTTGCCTTTGATACCGAAACGATGGGTTCCCTTCAGAGGGGTGACCCGAAGATAAGCCTTCTCGTCAACCTCGAAAGTCATAGCCTTATGTTTTCGGTCATATTGACTCTTTTGACGAGATTGGGCTGTTTTCAACTTTTCACGAACGATACGAACTTGTTCTTCTGCTTCCTGAATCATATCCGGGCCAAAGAATTGTCTTTCCCCGGTCTCTGACCAGTTAAGGGGTGTTCGACATCGTCGTCCATAGAGAACTTCAAAAGGGGCTTTACCCAAGCTAGATTGATAGCTGTTGTTGTAAGCGAATTCGGCAAATGGAAGGCACTTCTCCCAGTCCATTCTGAACGAGATAACAGAGGCTCGAAGCATGTCTTCTAGAATTTGGTTGACGCGTTCCACTTGACCACTTGACTGAGGGTGGAAAGCGGTGCTAAAGAAGAGACGAGTTCCCATAGCGTTTTGGAAACTTTCCCAAAATCGAGAGGTGAAAAGACTTCCTTGATCCGAATTGATTTCCAAAGGAACACCATGGAGGGACACTATTCGGGAGATGTATAAGTCTGCCAGCTGACTAGCGGTTATACTCTCACGAACAGGTAAGAAATGAGCTACTTTGGAAAGACGATCGACCACGACGAAAATAGCATTATTCCCTCTTTTGGTCCGGGGAAAACCGGTAATGAAATCCATACCAATCTTATCCCATTTCCATTCAGGAATAGCTAAGGGTTGAAGGGTGCCAGCAGGCCGTTGATGCTCTGCTTTTACACGACGACAGACGTCGCAATTGGCAATATACTGAGCAATTTCTCTCTTCATCCTAGTCCACCAGAACCTCTGGCGTAGGTCCTGATACATCTTAGTACTACCGGGATGAATGGTGAGAGGAGATTCATGAGCTTCCTTAAGGATCAATCGCCTCAGGTTGCGCACCTTGGGAACCACTAGTCGATCCCCGAAGTATACGACTCCTTGATCATTAACGGAGAAACAATTCGCAATTCCTTTCTGAATGTTTCTCTTGATGCGGGAGATTCCCGGATCTACCTTCTGTGCTTTGATAATTTGATCCGTAAGGGTAGGTTTTGCCACCAAGGTGGAGAGAAAACTTTGAGGTACAATGTGAAGGTTAAGCTTCCGAAATTCCTCATGGAGAAGCGGTTGACCTTGTTGTAACATCAGGTTGTTACAATAAGATTTACGACTTAGCGCATCAGCCATGACGTTGGCTTTCCCTGGGGTGTAGGTTATTCCTAAGTCGAAGTCTGTGATCAATTCAACCCAACGTCTTTGCCTAAGATTCAGATCCGGTTGGGTGAAGATGTACTTCAGACTTTGGTGATCAGTGAATATTTCGCAACGATTACCGAGAAGGTAATGTCGCCAGGTCTTAAGTGCATAGACTACGGCTGCAAGTTCTAGATCATGAGTAGGGTAATTCTCCTCATGTGGGTGCAATTGCCGTGAAGCGTAAGCAATTACGTGTCGATCTTGCATGAGAATGCAACCTAGCCCTTGTCGTGAGGCGTCGCAGTAGATAACAAAGTCTTTGGAGAAGTCTGGTGGTACCAGCACAGGAGCAAAGGTCAGGCATCTTTTCAGTTCCTGAAAGCTGTGCTCACATTGTGGAGTCCATTCGAACTTTTTATCTTTCTTGAGGAGTTCGGTTAGAGGTTTAGCAACTTTGGAGAAGTTCTCGACAAAGCGACGGCAATAGCTCGCTAAGCCTAGAAAACTCCGAACTTGCTTGACCGATTCGGGTGGAGTCCAATCAAGGACGGCTTGAACTCGCTCAGGGTTAACCGCAATACCTTTACCAGATATTACATGACCCAGATAGGTCACTTCTGGCAACCAGAATTCACATTTAGAAAATTTGGCATAAAGGCGATGCTCTCGAAGTTTCTGCAACACTAGTCTTAGATGTTCGGCATGTTCTTCCTCGTTCTTGGAGTAGATGAGTATATCATCGAGATAAACTACGACGAATTTATCCAAATACTCCATGAAGATTGAGTTCATTAACCGAGAAAAGGTGGCTGGAGCGTTGGTTAAACCGAAGGACATGACGGTGTACTCGTATTGGCCGTAACGAGTAACAAAGGCCGTTTTAGGAATGTCCCCGTTTCTAATTTTGATTTGATGGTAGCCCAACCTCAAATCCATCTTGGAGAAGACTGAGGATCCAGCGAGCTGATCATACAGATCGTTGATCCTGGGAAGCGGGTATTTGTTCTTGATTGTGACCAAATTGACAGGTCGGTAATCTACAACCATCCGGTCCGTACCATCCTTCTTCTTGACGAATAGGACGGGGCAAGCCCACGGAGATGAACTAGGGCGGATGAAACCCTTTTTCAAGGATTCATCGAGTTGCTTCTTAAGCTCGGCTAGTTCTAGGGGTGCCATCTTATAAGGTCTTCTAGCAATCGGAACGGTTCCTGGAATGAGGTCTATTACGAACTCAACATCCCTGTCAGGTGGAACCCCTGGCAATTCCTCTGGAAAGACATCCGGAAAATCACGGACTACCGGAACGTCCTCAAGGTCTGGCAAAGGACTGGCGTTAAGAGAATATAACTGCCGCTTGGCTATTCGGGTCAAGACGTTGACTATCTTTCCCGAAGGATGGGTGAGTTGAACAGTCCTAGAGAAGCAATCAATTTTGGCATGATGAGCTGACATCCAGTCCATACCCAAAAGGATATTAATGTCTGAAGATTTAAGGGCTATCAAAGATGCAAGGAAGACAAGTCTATCGACTTGGATTTCATTCCCATAACTTACCCTAGAGGTCTGCCATCTAGACCCAGGGGTAGAGATTTCCATAGTGGATGGCAGATCACAGAATGCAACGTTATGCAAACGAGCATAATTTTCAGATATAAAGGAATGAGAGGCTCCTGTATCGAAAAGAACAGATGCCGGGTGGCAATTAACAAGAAGCGTACCGAGAACGACGTTGGGATCTTCTTGAGCTTCTTCGGCAGAGACACAGTTGACATGGCCACGTGAAGCGGTGACCGGTTTAGCGTGGAACACTTTTCCTGTCGGCTTGCCACGGCCAACAGCTTTAGCAGATTGATTGGGGTTGGTCTGGGGGCACTCACGCATATAGTGACCAGATTCCCCACACTTGAAACAGGTCACGGAACTGGTACGTGGAGGGGCATTATTGATTGGACCCCCATAGGGCTTGGCCGGTGCAGACTGTTGAGCGGGGCGAGGCGCCTGGAAAGATGGCCTCGGTGTGAACCTGGGTGGCAAGGTGGTGTTGGGTACCCACACGCGGCGCTTCTGAGGACCAGCACCGGATGAGGAACCCATGTCACGTCCATGCTTGCGTGTTGCGTCATAGTCAGTCTGACCAGTTTCAGCACTGATGGCTTTGTTGACAAGTTTCGAAAAAGATGTGCACTCATGCAGGCGGAGGTCGCGGCGAAGCTCAGGACTAAGGCCCTTACGGAACCTTGCTTGCTTCTTGGCGTCAGTAGACACTTCCTCAGCTGCATATCGGGCGAGCTTACCAAACTCTCTGCTATAGGCATCCACGGAAAGTCGGCCTTGGGTAAAATTGCAAAATTCTTCACGCTTACGGTCCATGAGACCCTCCGGAATGTGATGTTCACGGAAAGCCTCGCTGAACTCAGCCCAAGTAGTGACATGGCCCGCTGGGCGCATAGCTCCATAATTCTCCCACCATAGACTGGCGGGGCCTTCAAGATGATATGCGGCAAAGGTGACCTTGTCAGCCTCCACTACCAGCGCGGAACGCAGCTTGTGAGAAATACTGCGAAGCCAGTCATCAGCGTCGAGAGGCTCGACGGAGTGGTGGAACGTGGGTGGATGCAATTTGATAAAATCGCTGAGTGACACCACGTTAGCCCTCTGATGGTGTGCTGTATTCTGTTCAATACGCTCCAACAAACGGTTTGTCTCCCGCTTGTTTCTCTCAACTTCCATCATCACCTCGGCTAGTGAAGGAGGATGAGGCAGATTTTCATTCCTGGCTTCACTGCCTTCGGCCTGCTCTTGAGAAGCAGGGTTGGCGCGCGTGTTGACCATCCTAGGTAAACAAGCCAATGATTTAGTCAGAATGATAAAATTCCGACATAGGATACATAATGCAAGGAATAACTCGGAATGCAAGATGATCATCCGTATGACATGGTAGATACAGAAACTGCTTCTTTTATTCCATCGTCATACACACCATACAAGGTTTAGTACAAGACCAAACAAAGTACTATTACGGTGAAAAGGGATTACATCTCATCGGAGGCATTCCAAACTCCTATACATTATTTTTCTACAACTCCGGAAAGAGTACAAACTAGGTCATATCCCACGAGTCACGCGGGACGACAGACGACACAGCTAGTGCGAACTAGGGACACTATCACTAACTCAGACCGATCCGTAGTAGTCCTCGTAGAAGTCACCTCCATAGCCCGGAAGTTCAACATGATCATCCGGAAACAGACGGTCTCGCGGAGCTTGTGGACCATAGGGGCTAGGATGAGGTCTTGGACCAGCAAACAGTGGCCTGCGGGGACCGCGAGGTGGGGTGATGCCTCCTACATCACGCCAAACCATCACGTCTGGCAGAGCAGATCTCACAGGATAGAGATCGCGCATATCTGAAAATCCAGCTTGCACCGCCGGTGCGAACCGAGTCAAAGTGGCCCAGTGGTCAGCACGGGTATTGAAGAGCTCTAACCTTAAGGCCCGATTTTCACGGTCCTTATCCTCGAGCATCTCAGCAGTGGTGCGAGTTCGTGAATCCTCCTGAGTGGAATCAGCATATATAGCCTGGAAATATCCTTGTGCTCCCGGAAGTGATCCTGGCATATACCGGAAGTCAGAGTCCCGAAATAACCCAGATCTGACTCGCATAATGGTCATCATGGAGTAGGCGGCATCCTGCACAGCCATCTCGATAGTAACCCCGAGTCCATAGGAGCAGTGAAGAGGCTCAGTGGATCCAGGATAAGATGGAAATATCCTGACAGTGCAGAGATACTGGCTTTGATTAAAGTCTCGGAATTGCTCTTCGACCGTGTACTCAGGATACCAGCGGTATCCAGCCTCAGTCATTACCCTGACCAACTTAGCAGTATGGCCGGGTACATCTAGGCATCGAGTCAGGCGAACCACTTGATTGAGGTCGCGAGTGGCCATCTGAAAGCACAGTTATAATGCAAAGGCATTAGAATTTCTAGCAAAATTTCGGCAGCATAACAGCTATAAATGCTCAAAAAGGATATTGAGACATTTGACAAAGGATTTCGTGCACACCCAACATCATCATATCAAGTTCTGAATCCATTCTAGCAACATAATGTGGTAGTAGAACTGAACTAGGCTTGTATCCATCAAACTTATAAGGTACTACTGATTAGTAACACGTGATCCTGATAGAGAGAACAGATCCTAATTCCTTAACCCCCGGTGGAAGAATGGACTGACTCAGATCAGAATGTCATAAGATATAAGGAGTAAAAAGAGCCTTACGTTCCAACCCACAAACAATTCCCCTACATATAACTAAAGAATTTCTAGACTCAACATCGACCAGTTTGGCTTGGAGAACCTACAGGCAGTCCGGCTCTGATGCCAACGCTGTCAGGACCCCGACTCGATGTCACATCGATCTAGCTGGTAACACCTCATATCACTTTGCGGCCTCACGCACGATATCCCCACGGGTGTCGTCTTACCTTTTTCCCGGGACCGTTTGCGCCTTTTGGCTCACGTATATGATAGTGTCGCTAGCATCCATATGATAAAGAGCCCGGGCTGACATGACTAGTCGTAAACCCAAAGTGGCACAGACTTACAGGGACAGGCATCCATGACCCAGCTTCGAACGTGTCGGTCATCAGCAAGTGGGTCCGGGCTGTAGCACTGGGCTAGCAGGACTCCGGTAAACCGGGCTGTAGCGGGCTAACAGGACTCCGGTACTCAAAGCGTGACATTTCCCCGAAGGGACAGACACAGGAACGAAGAAGGACACATGCCGGCCAGCCTAGGTGTTCTAGAGCAGTAGCAAGCTACCATGGCTCAGCGGTAACACTAGGAGACATTTCCCGGTAAGAGAGGCTACTAAAGATAAACAACTAGATAGTCAGATCCCACACATACCAAGCATTTCAATCATACACACAATATGCTCGATATGTGCAAATACAACGAAGCATCACAACATGACTCTACGACACAAGTACTTTATTTAAGGCTCAGGGAGCCATACATATTATACACACAGGTACGGGTCTCATGACCCAACATACAAGTCATACAGTCATACAAGCCAACAGCGGAAGTACTTTGTCTGGGTACAGACAACTAGTAAAATAAAAGAGGCTTGGAAGCCTAACTATACTACGTGGTCCATCACAAGCTCAGGGTCACCACCTGGGTCTTTAGCCTACTCGTTGATGTCAACGTCTACATAGAACCCATCAGAAGGGGTTGCAGCGTCTTCTGTAAAAAAAATGTAGATTATAGCAACATGAGTACAAAGGTACTCAGCAAGACTTACATCAGATCCTACATACATGCATAGTATCAAGAAGGGTTGGTGGAGTTATTGCAGCAAGCCAGCTTTGACTCTTGGCTAGACTATCCTACGATACACCAACTTGAAATGTTTTGCGCACACGAGTCCACTACTCACCACTTCAATACACTACCGAGGATCCACCTCCGTCTTCCTACGGAAGAGCCATCCTCGGCACTCACACTTATCTTGAGGCTTTTAATAGTTTCCATTTACTTGTCTATGAACTGTATAGGCAACCAAGTAGTCCTTTACCGCGGACGCGGCTATTCGAATAGATCATGTTAACCCTGCAGGGGTGTACTTCTTCATACACGCTCTCACCACTTATCGTCGTTTACACGACATGTACTCGGCAACCTTCAAGCGGAAGCCCAACGTGGGTGTCGGCCACGACCTACCTAATCACCTAAGCTTCCAGTCCAGGTTTATCGCCTATTCGGGTTCCATCCGCAGGGAGTCCGGCCGAGGTTTCCCATACGGCCCCGAACGATGTGAACAGGGTTCCCGAGATACCTAACGGGTATTCGGTACACCCGGCCACATACCTACCGCATCACAGCCCACCCCTACGGTCAGCGCTGTCCACGGCCTCCAGTAGGCTACAAACACCAGAAACTACTTGCAACTCCTGGACGGAGAGCTAGGGTGAATAAGAAGTCGAGAGGGTCCATTGGTTTCGGGCCCAATGCATGGTAGTAGCTGATTCTTAAATCACACATACAGATCTCAGTGCTTAAGGTCGGCTTCAATGAAACAACCCACCATGTACTCCTACATGGCCTCTCATCGATACCTTTACCAAATCGTGTTCACCACACCACTCTCATTACCGACATAATCATTTCACTCTAGCCCATCACCCAGATGAACCAGACCTGACACGACTCTAAGCATAGCAGGCATAGCAAGGTAGGAACAACACATACATATGGCTCAATCAACTCCTACACATGCTAGTGGGTTTCATCTAGTTACTGTGGCAATGACAGGTCATGCAGAGGAAATGGGTTCAACTACCGTAGCACACAGCAGTTTGAATCGCGTTGTCTTAATGCAGTAAAAGAGAGCAGGAGCGAGAACATGGGATTGTATCGATATGATCAAATGGTTGGTTGCTTGCCTGATGGTTCGTTGCACGGATACGATTCCTCGTTAGGGTAATCACGGTACTCCTCGGGGACAGATCCTGTCGCAAAGGATAACGATACACAGACATCACCAAACAATGTGCAACAATATGATGCATGCACGAAACATGGCAATATGAGTGTGTTGGGCTAATGCAACTAAAACCAGATGTGTTTGAGCAAATTTGAATCAAAGATTCAAATTCCAAATTCAAATATGGCCTTTTAAAGTGCCTTTTCTTGTTCTGATTGAAACATCAAGTTAACTTGTTTGATCATGCATGAAAATAGTACAGATGGATAGATTGGATTTTTCTGATCATTTTTCATATATTATTTGTCCAATTTGGAGTTACAGAATAAAAGTTATGAATTTTTGAAGTTTAAATAATATTCTGGAATTTCCTGATTTAAATTAAATTCAGAATATCATTTACTGCGTCAGCCTGACATCACAGTGACATCAGCAGGTCAACAGGGCTGGCTCAGGTCAAACCTGACGTGTGGGGTCCACACGTCAGTGACCAGGGGCTAAGCCCGCGTTGACCCCGGGCTGGTTAGCTTTGACTAACCCCTGGGGCCCACTTGTCAGCGTCAGTAGGTGGTGGATTAGTGGCTAATTAACTAGGCCACGTCAGCTCGCCGGAGTTCTGGCCGGCGGCGACCAACAGTGCGGCGACGATAGTGGTTTTGGTCGTTTCGGCCACCAAATGGAACGTGGCGACCACCGGAGTGAAGCTGAGGACGCCCCGCGGCTCTTGGCGGAGTCCGTTGGGGTCGGGGTGGCCGGAGTTGACGGCGGTGAGCTCGGCTGCGGCCGCCGGGGTTCGGTCGTGCGCGGGATTGGTGCTGGAGCTCGAAGTCGAGCAAAGTGAGGCGCTAGGGATGCTCTACGGGTTCTTGCGAACGTGTTGGACTCGCCGGGGTGACCAAATGGTCACCGGAGCTGCGTCGACGGCGAGCTCGGCGACGGCGGAGGTTCGGCCGAGGTGGGGATGCAGCTACGGTGAGGGAACGAGGGGAGGAGAGGGGGAAACGGCTCGGGGGCTCACCGCGGTTGCAGTGGGCGTCGAAGCGGGCTCGGGGACGCGCTGGAGACGGCGAATTCGTCGGCGACGGTGGTCGGAGCCCGAAGAGGGGAACGGCGACGTGGCGGCGATGCAGGGCTTCCGGGGACTCGTGGAGCGGTGGGGAGGAAGAGGGAGTTGTGGCGGAGCTTCTGAGCTACTCGGGGGAGCGAGGGGTGGCCGGAGGCAGTGGCTAAGGCGAACGGCGGCGACGGTGTGCTTCGGCCGAGAGCGAGAGAGAGAGCGAGGGAGAAACGGGGGAGAGTGAGCGAGAGCAGGGGGGATCGGGACGGGCTGCGGGCGTCGTCCACGCGGCCAGGAGGGCGTCGGCAAGCAGGAGGTGGCCGCGCGGCCGCGCGCGCGCGAGCACGCAGCAGCTTCGGGGCGTGGGGAGGAAGACGACGGGGAGCTACAGTGCTGGGCTGGCTAGCTGGGCCGGGCTGAACAGGGAGGAGCCCAGGTAAGCTTCTCCCTTTTAGTTTTTTTCTGTTTTCTGTTTTATTTAATATAACTGCAACTTCGTTGAATTAAATAAAATACCTAGGCAACTCCAAAATTCACCAAACTACTCCTGGCTCATAGTTGGATTATTTCCAACATGAAACATTTTAGTTTGGAGATATTTGAGCATTTAAATATTTTATATTATTTTAAATGCCCAAATTCAAATAGTTATGATTTAACTCAAGAACCCTAGGATGGCCTAGAAAAGTGTGCACCATTTTTGGCAGAGGTTCTGAACCAAGGCAAAAATGATGGGCATTTTAGAAGGGCATTTCAGGTTCATTGAAAATTTGTTTTAGTAACCCTAGTTGGTTTCAGAGGGGACTGGGGGTTCTGTCATCCCCATTTCAAGTTTCTGATGAAAGAGTAAACATGATGCAACACTCTAATGCATGACTAGCTAGGGTGTGACAGAGAGAGGGAATAAAATGACTTTACCAAAATAAAGAAATATTGAGGATTTAATAATAAATCAAATAATATTTTATTTCGGAGTTTTTCGGTGTTTTATTTGAATTTAGGAAAAAAGTGCGTTTTTCAAAATTGCATTTAGGTCCCAAATAAATGTTTACCTTGTGCGGCTTGATTTTAGAAGCCCGTGAAAATTTATTTCAGAATTTTTGGAGTCCGTTTAATATTTCTTTTTATTTTTCTTCCGAGCGGAATAATATAAAAAAACGAACCAACTTAACGGGCCGTGTCCGACCTGGACACCGACCGGGAGGCCTTTATAAGCCGAGGCCCGGCCTCGGGGGAAACCTTAAAGCGCCCTAAGCCGCCGCCGCCCTAAGAAGCCACCGCCGCCGACGTCCGCCGCCGCCGCCGGATCTCGCCGCCAAGGTTCGTCACGCCTCATTTTCCGTGCCGAATTTTTTTTGGCGTTCATCATTTTTCTTTTTCTCGGATTAAATCCGTGATTTTTTTGATCGCGATTCCTGATCCGATTTTCGTTTTAGTATAACTTTTCGCTCGTTTATCGGAATTAGGCGATTCAAGCGCCTAGGGATTCATCTCGAAACCATCTATCCGTTTAACCAACTTAAACAAGATTTTGCTACTGTAAAATATGCCCTAGATCCAGATTACTAGAACGAAGTTGTTTTCTTTCGCTGTTTGTCTTTCGTTGCTTCGTTCGATTTGATTCTTTTTGCAAACCGGAGTTCTTAAGTTGAATCTTCTGGTTAGATCTCTTATTTGAGTTTTACCTGTGCATTAGAGGAGTACTTATTGTATGCTTGTTTGTTTGTCTGCGATAGAATACCCGGAGTGCGCCGCTTGTTACTTCGAATCGTTAGGTTTCGCGGATCACCAGCAAGGCAAGTAACACTTTGATCATACCTTTTCTACTACCAAGTTTTATTGCATTAGATCAATCCTCACACATTGCATGATTAGGATCTAATTAAATTGTGGGATGGGAAGTAGATGAGGTAGTACCTATTACCTGTTATTATCAAACCTTTGGGAGTTACTTCTACGTTTGCTTATTATGCCATGCTATGCTAGTAGACGTGGATTGGGTGAGTGATATCCACGACAGATGTGAGATTGTTAATTAATGGTTTATCTAAGGTGGCAACTTAAACACACATCTAGGTGGATTAGGGCACCTGGGTATTCTAGGACTTGCCTGTTTTCTTTTGGACCGCCACCCAGGCTCAAAGGGATCATGAGACTATTCATACTAGAAACTTCCGTGTGCAGCCACAAGCTATTATTGGCTCTAGCATAGTTGACTAAGTAGTGCGAACTCTTACAGTGGTAGACTAGCAGATGTAGGGGATATAGGTGGTACGGTCTACCCGATCGTAAGGTGCTAGCGCTTCTGAAAGACTATGTCTCAGTCATCCGTGTTCTCAAACACCCTGTAGTGCGAGAAACCAAACGGAGGCGATCGAGTCTTGTGGGGAAAAGTGCGCAAACCTCTGCAGAGTGTAATAAACTAATCATGGTTAGCCGTGTCCCTGGTTATGGACATCTTGAGTATCTGGTACTTGGATTATCATGTGAATCTCAACATGTTACCCTAAATTAATTTTGTTGGGTTATGTTTAATGATGATGCTTAATTGGGATTGAGAATGCTGTCAACCATTCTCAATGTTTAACAACCACCATGATAGTAATTAAATTTTATTCCCTTGAAGTTGGGAAAAATTGGCTTTACGCAAAACTGTAACCATAGAGCTTTCCACCAGCCAAATATGCATATAGTATAGCTGTTTCATTCCATTACTCTCTATGTGTTACCTTGCTAGCATATTCCATGTGCTGACCCATTTTTGGGCTGCAACATTAATGTTGCAGACTTTTCAGAGGACGATTAAGGAGTTTTTAGGTCGTGGTTCTATACTCAGTGATGCCGTTGGAGTTGATGGACTCACTTATCTTCCAAGCCTTCCGCTGTTATCGTTATTAGATGGCCTTAAGCCATATTTATTGTAATAAGTTCTCGATTGAGACACTCGATGTAATAAGTGTGTGATTGCTACTCTGCTATAAATCCTCCGAGTACTGTGTGGTGTCAGCATTATTGATCCAGGGATGACACCGAAGCACAGAGATCAGACTGTTTGAGGTCTAGTCGCTACAGAGATCGTATCAGAGCACACGCTGACTGTAGGACACGACCACTAAGTTAGAGACCTAGATCACTATTCACTCTCTTCTCTTCTGACCTCTCATCTTTTCTACTCTTTAGGATGGAGGATGCAAGGACCAAGTTCACACAACCGGATGAAGATACACCCTTTGGACGACACTTGAAGGAAGTCACTAGATACCTGAACATAGGAGTACCAAGTTTCACCGGAACCTACAATGCCACTTTACCTGAAGAAGAGCGTTGGATGATTCAAGTTCAAGTTCCAGGAAGGACGTTCATGCCAGTCACTGAGCCCATAGAGTTTTCTTTTGATGCACCAACTTGGAGTCTAGGAAAGAGCATGGCAGCTCACATCGCCATGGGACGCATTGGAGAAGTCTACCGCAAGGTTCTCAAGGATACTATCTACCAGATTTGTGGGCGCCGAGATGAACACTGGGAGATGATCAGCACCAGGAAGGATAGATCAATTGCAGCTTTTATCCAGGAGCTAAACCAGCACATGCGACGACAGGAGAACCAGATGTGCGCCGACATGATAGATCTGAAGAAGGCTAAGACAAGAATCAAGGAATTGGAGGAAGAACTCAAGGCTACATGTGAAGATTATGAAGAAGAAATTGAAGTATTGGTGGAGAAGAATGACGACCTGATCAAGAAGATTGGAATATTTATGGGAGGCCCTACGCCAGTAGATGAAGACGAAGATCCCTAGGAAATTAGCCCAGAAGACTACATCATCATCGACGGCACCGAGTCAGAAGCAGATAGTAGCGATGATGACTATGTTGATGAAGCTAGAGCAGATATTATGGAGTCAACGACCGTAGAATATTTCTAGTAGACCACCTCATCAGTAGTAGTAGTCCACCATGTAAATATAGTAGTCTGAGCACTTTTGTGATAGGTAGATCGATTGTATGCCCTTGTTTGATTGATGGAGTGAATTGTTTGTTTTTGCCTCATGTGCATATGGGTAGTGTTTTCTCTTAGGACCCACTCTATTCTTATATCTCATCTCTTCTAAAACCCTCAGATGCCTCCGAGACATGACCCCGGATTTGCCTTTCCACTGGAGCTCACCCAGTTGACCCAGCAGCAGAACACATTGATGCAGTTGCTAGTCCAGAATCAGAATCAGGGGAACCACAACAACAACCCACCACCACCACCACCACCTGTTGACAACTTAGCCCGTTTTCTTAGGCTGAATCCGCCAGTGTTTTCCAGTAGCACCAAGCTGATAGTAGCAGACGATTGGCTCCGCAAGATAGCTAGGGAGTTGACCATAGCAGGATGCACAGATGCGGAGAAGGTGAAGTTTGCCGCACATCAGTTAGAAGGACCCGCAACATCATGGTGGGAGAATTTCACAGCCACCTTCCCAGTAGACACTGTCACATGGGACCAGTTTCAGCAGGCTTTTCGTACTACACATGTTTCAGCAGGAGCTATGGCCATGAAGAAGCGTGAGTTTCGCAACTTGCGCCAAGGAGGAAGGACAGTTGGCCAGTATGTGGAGGAATTTAGTAAGTTAGCATGTTATGCCCCAGATGACGTTGCTACGGATGCAGCTAAGCAGGAGAAGTTTCTGGAAGGACTGAATGATGAGCTGAGCATGCAGTTGATGGTAGCCACCTTCAACAACTACCAGGAGTTGGTAGATCGTGCTCTTATGATTGAAGGGAAGCAGCAACAGATTGAGAATCGCAAGAGGAAGTATGGACAAGGAAAATACAATTCAGGAGCTCAGCAGAAGCCACGTTTTACCCCTAGACCGGGAGGACATTTTCAGCATACCCATGGAGGAGGTAGCTCGCACAATCACAATGGCACCAAGAATGGTAATGGCAATGGAGGAAGCAATGGCCAGAATCGCACCAACCCATCAACCCCAGCCAAGAAGGACTTAAGCCAAGTCACTTGTTTTAAGTGTTCGAAGACAGGACATTATGCAAATGAATGTCCTGAATTGCAAAATGGAAATAGCAATGGAAGTTCTGGGAAGAAGCCGAACCCTTTCAACAGGGGACAAGTGAACCACGTTAGGGTGGAGGAGGTTGAAGCTCAGCCCGATGCAGTAATAGGTAAGTTTTTGGTTAAGTCATTTACTGCACTCGTTCTTTTTGATACTGGCGCATCGCACTCATACATCTCAAGGGGATTTGTGGATAAGTATAACCTATCAACCCAAGCCCTTAGGTCACCCATGTTAGTAACCTCTCCCGGAGCAGAGTATGTAGCTAGTCTATGGTGTGATCGGTTACCATTAAGGATTGGTAACTATGTTTTTCCCTCAAACCTAATAGTATTGGAATCTCAAGGATTGGATGTGATATTAGGCATGGATTGGTTATCAAAGTATGAAGGGAATATTGAATGTGCTAGTAAGTCAATTTTGCTTACCACACTAGAAGGGAGAAGGATCAAGTATGTATCCCGGCATGAGCCAAAGAGGACTCAAGTAAATTGCCTAACAAGAGTTGTGCAGGAGGAAGTACCAGTGGTAAGGGATTTCCCTGATGTATTTCCATAGGAGTTGCCAGGCATGCCACTGGATAGAGATATTGAGTTTTTGATTGAGCTATTGCCAGGCACAGGGCCAATATCAAAGAGACCATATAGGATGCCAGCAAAGGATTTGGTGGAAATTAAGAAGCAGATTAAGGAGTTACTAGATAAGGGATATATTCGCCCAAGTTCTTCGCCTTGGGGATCGCCAGTACTACTAGTGGAGAAAAAGGATGGATCGTTAAGGATGGTTGTTGATTATCGAGGATTGAATGAAGTAACGATCAAGAACAAGTACCCACTACCAATGATCAACGATCTGTTTGATCGATTGCAAGGAGCTAAGGTACTTTCCAAGATCGATCTGCGATCAGGATACCACCAGTTGAAGATTCGAGAACAGGATATTCCGAAGACAGCTTTTACCACCAGGTATGGGTTGTACGAGTATACTGTTATGTCATTTGGTCTGACTAATGCACCTGCCTATTTTATGAACATGATGAACAAAGTATTTATGGAGTTTTTGGATAAGTTCGTCATGGTGTTCATTGATGATATCCTGGTTTACTCGAAGAATGAAGAGGAGCATAAGGAGCATTTGCGTTTGGTACTTGGAAAGCTTAGAGAACATCAATTATATGCCAAGTTCAGCAAATGTGAGTTTTGGTTGAAGGAAGTAGGATTCCTCGGACACGTTATATCTGGAGAAGGTATAGCAGTAGATCCCACTAAAGTTGAAACTGTGACCAAGTGGGAAGCCCCAACAATAGTTGGAGAGATCCGGAGTTTTCTTGGACTCGCAGGATACTACCGGAGATTTATTGAGAATTTCTCAAAGATTGCGAAGCCTATGACTGAGTTGTTGAAGAAGGATACCAAGTTCATATGGACAAAAGGAATGTGAGGCTAGTTTCCAGGAGTTGAAGAAACGCTTAGTTACCTCACCGGTATTGATCTTGCCAGACCAGATCAAGGATTATGAGGTGTATTGCGACGCTTCACGTCGAGGACTTGGAGCAGTGCTTATGTAGGAAGGGAGAGTTGTTTCATATGACTCAAGACAACTAAAACCTCATGAGTAGAATTATGCCATGCATGATTTGGAGTTAGCAGCCGTAGTGCATGCATTCAAGACATGGAGACATTTTCTTATTGGAAATCATTGTGAGGTGTACACGGATCATAAGAGTTTGAAGTACATTTTCACCCAGAAGGAGTTAAATCTCAGACAAAGGAGATGGTTGGAGCTTATCAAGGATTATGATATGAAATTGCATTATCACCCCGGAAAGGCTAATGTAGTAGTAGACGCATTAAGCCGCAAGAGCCATGTCAATACGTTAATGATGGGAGAAATACCAAGGGAGTTAGCAAAAAATCTTCATGAACTAAGTTTGGAAATAGTTCCGAGAGGCTATGTAGCAGCATTGGAGATTCAGTCAACTTTGATGGATAGAATCAGAGAAGCTCAGAAAGCTGACAAAGAGATTGCCGCTATAAAGGAGAAACTGAGCAAAGGAAAAGCTAAAGGATTTCGTGGGGATGAGCACGACACCCTATGGTTTGAAGACCGCGTTTATGTGCCCAATGACCCGAAGATCAGGAAGTTGATTTTGCAAGAGGCACACGACTCACCATATTCGATTCACCCAAGAAACACCAAGATGTATTTGGATTTGAAGGATATTTTCTGGTGGACCGGAATGAAGAAGGATATTGCGGAGTATGTAGCATTTTTTGATGTATGTCAGAGAGTAAAGGCAGAGCATTAGAAGCCAGTAGGATTGTTACAACCATTGCCGATACCCGAATGCAAGTGGGATAAGCTAGGCATGGATTTTATCACGGGATTGCCCAGGACTCGTTCAGGCTATGACTTGATTTGGGTTGTAGTCGATCGATTGACGAAAGTAGCTCATTTCATCCCAGTAAACACCACTTATACCAGTGCTAAGTTGGCAAAGATATACATGACCAGGATCGTATGTCTGCATGGAGTTCCAAGGAGTATCGTATCAGATAGAGGAACCCAGTTTACCTCAAAGTTCTGGAAGCAGTTGCACGAAACTTTGGGTACCAGGCTAGAATTCAGTACAGCTTTTCGTCCACAGACAGATGGACAGACCGAGAGAGTCAATCAGATTTTGGAGGATATGCTGAGAGCTTGTGCGCTAGATTACGGATCTAGTTGGGACGATAATTTGCCATATGCAGAGTTATCTTACAACAACAGTTACCAAACCAGTTTGAAGATGGCCCCTTTCGAAGCTTTGTACGGAAGGAGGTGCAGGACACCGCTATCATGGGACGAAGTTGGAGACCGCCAGTTGTTTGGACCTGACTTGATTAAAGAGTCTGAATAGAAGGTGAAGTTGATTTGCGATAGGCTCAAGGTAGCCCAGTCCAGACAGAAGAGTCATGCGGATTCTAAGCGCAAGGAGACAGTTTACGAAGTCGGAGATAGAGCTTATCTTCGAGTATCTCCACTTCGGGGAACAAAGCGTTTTGGAGTTAAAGGGAAATTAGCACCACGATTTGTAGGACCATATCGAGTTTTGGAGCGTATGGGAGAAGTGGCCTACAAGTTGGAATTGCCCGAAGGATTGTCAGGAGTTCATGATGTGTTCCACGTTTCTCAGTTAAAGAAATGTCACGCGGAGATGGCTGACATACCGTTGAGAGACACAGTGCCTTTGGAAACTATTCAGTTGGATAACGATTTGACCTACGAGGAGAAACCAGTCAAGATTCTCGAGTTTGCCAACCGAGTTATTCGCAGCAAGGTTATTAAGTTTTGCAAAGTTCAATGGAGCCACCACCCAGAGGATGAAGCCACCTGGGAACAAGAGGAAGATTTGCTCAAAGACCACCCTCACCTATTTTCTAGCCAACCCGAATCTCGAGGGCGAGATTCATCTTAATGGGGGTAGGTTTGTAACATCCCGAATTTTCAATTTGGAATGTTATACACTAGATCATCATGCATAGCATATTTAATTTCTCATTTTGGTTGATCCTAGAAATTTTACGCAACTCAATGACCCACAGAGAGAGTTGGGGATTTCGTTATTTTTATATTTGAGTTTTCTCAAATTTTGAGAATAGGATCATTTGATTTTATTTATTTTGACATCCATTATTTCTATTACAAAATATGAGAGAGGGAATAAAATGACTTTCGCAAAATAAAGAAATATTGAGGATTTAATAATAAAATCAAATAAGATTTTATTCCGGAGTTTTTCGGTGTTTTATTTGAATTTAGGAAAAAAGTGCGTTTTTCAAAATTGCATATAGGTCCCAAATAAATGTTCACCTTGTGCGGCTTGATTTTAGAAGCCCGTGAAAATTTATTTCGGAATTTTTGGAGTCCGTTTAGTATTTATTTTTATTTTTCTTCCAAGCGGAATAATATTAAAAAAAACACGAACCGAATTAACGGGCTGTGTCCGACCTGGACACCGACCGGGAGGCCTTTATAAGCTGAGGCCCGGCCCCGGGGGAAACCCTAAAGCGCGCTAAGCCGCCGCCGCCCTAAGAAGCCGCCGCCGTCGACGTCCGCCGCCGCCGCCGGATCTCGCCACCGAGGTTCGTCGTGCCTCGTTTTCCGTGCCGAAAAAACAATTTCGCCGTTCATCGTTTTTCTTTTTCTCGGATTAAATCCGCGATTTTTCTGATTGCGATTCCTGGTCCGATTTTCGTTTTAGTATAACTTTTCGCTCGTTTATCGGAATCAGGCGATTCAAGCACCTAGGGATTCATCTCGAAACCCTCTATCCGTTTAACCAACTTAAACAAGATTTTGCTACTGTAAAATTTTCCCTAGATCCAGATTACTAGAACGAAGTTGTTTTCTTTTGTTGTTTGTCTTTCGTTGCTTCGTTCGATTTGATTCTTTTTGCAAACCGGAGTTCTTAAGTTGAATCTTCTGGTTAGATCTCTTATTTGAGTTTTACCTGTGCATTAGATGAGTACTTATTGTATGCTTGTTTGTTTGTCTGCGATAGAATACCCGGAGTGCGCCGCTTGTTACTTCGAATTGTTAGGTTTCGCGGATCATCAGCAAGGCAAGTAACACTTTGATCATACCTTTTCTACTACCCAGTTTTATTGCATTAGATCAATCCTCACACATTGCATGATTAGGATCTAATTAAATTGTGGGATGGGAAGTAGATGAGGTAGTAACTATTACCTGTTATTATCAAACCTTTGGGAGTTACTTCTACGTTTGCTTATTATGCCATGCTATGCTAGTAGACGTGGATTGGGTGAGTGGTATCCAGGACTTGCCTAAGGTGGCAACTTAAACACACATCTGGGTGGATTAAGGCACCTTAAACACACTTGCCTAGTAGACATAGATTGTTAATTAATGGTTTATCTAAGGTGGCAACTTAAACATACATCTGGGTGGATTGAGGCACCTGGGTATTCCAGGACTTGCCTGTTTTCTTTTGGACCGCCACCTAGGCTCAAAGGGATCATGATACTATTCATACTAGAAACTTCCGTGTGCAGCCACAAGCTATTATGGGCTCTAGCATAGTTGACTAAGTTGTGGGAACTCTTACAGTGGTAGACTAGCAGATGTAGGGGATGTAGGTGGTACGGTCTACCCGATCGTAAGGTGCTAGCGCTTCTGAAAGACTACGTCTCGGTCATCCGTCTTCTCAAACACCCTATAGTGCGAGAAACCAAACGGGGGTGATTGAGTCTTGTGAGAAAAAGTGCGCAAACCTCTGCAGAGTGTAATAAACTAATCATGGTTAGCTGTGTCCCCGGTTATGGACATCTTGAGTATCTAGTACTTGGATTATCATGTGAATCTCAACATGTTACCCTAAATTAATTTTGTTGGGTTATGTTTAATGATGATGCTTAATTGGGATTGAGAATGCTGTCAACCATTCTCAATGTTTAACAACCACCATGATAGTAATTAAATTTTATTCCTTTGAAGTAGGGAAAAATTGGCTTTACGCAAAACTGTAACCATAGAGCTTTCCACCAGCCAAATATGCATATAGTATAGCTGTTTCATTCCATTACTCTCTATGTGTTACCTTGCCAGCATATTCCATGTGCTGACCCATTTTTGGGCTGCAACATTAATGTTGCAGACTTTTTAGAGGATGATTAAGGAGTTTTTAGGTCGTGGTTCTATACTCAGTGATGCCGTTGGAGTTGATGGACTCACTTATCTTCCAAGCCTTCCGCTGTTATCGTTATTAGATGGCCTTAAGCCATATTTATTGTAATAAGTTCTCGATTGAGACACTCGATGTAATAAGTGTGTGATTGCTACTCTGCTATAAATCCTTCGAGTACTGTGTGGTGTCAGCATTACTGATCCAGGGATGACACCAGAGCATAGAGATCAGACTGTTTGAGGTCTGGTCGCTACACTATGTCAAGAACAATAAAATCTATGGGCACATAATTCCTATTTGCAACAATAAGAAAAATTATTAAATCTTCCCATAGGTTTCTTAATAGTGGAATCCGCAAGGTGCAAGTTTAGAGAGCAATCATCAAAATCACGGACACCTAGAAAATCACATAAAGTCTTTGGAATCGTGGAAACACTAGCACCCAAATCACATAAAGCATAGCATTCATGATCTTTAATTTTAATTTTAATAGTTGGTTCCCACTCATCATAAAGTTTTCTAGGGATAGAAACTTCCAATTCAAGTTTTTGTTCATAAGATTGCATCAAGGCATCAATGATATGTTTAGTAAACGCTTTATTTTCACTATAAGCATGAGGAGAATTTAGCACGGATTGGAACAAGGAAATACAATCAATCAAAGAGCAATTTTCATAGTTAAATTCCTTGAAATCCATAATAGTGGGTTTAGCAACATCTAGGGTTTTAATTTCTTTACTCCCAATTTATCAAATTTTGCATCAAGATCAAAAGATTCAGAATTCTTAGAACACCTTCTAGGTAAAGGTGGATCATATTCAGACCCATCATTATCAAGATTCATATTGCAAAACAAAGATTTAATAGGGGACATATCAATAACTTTTAGATCTTCATCTTTATTTTCATAGCAACTAGAAGAACACGCACTTATAAAGGCATCTTTCTTAGCACGAATCCTAGCGGTTCTTTCTTCGCACTCATCAATGGAAATTCTCATGGCTTTGAGAGAATCATTGATATCATGCTTAGGTGGAATAGATCTAAGTTTCAAATAATCAACAACAAGAGCAGTTCTATCAACGTTCCTAGCCAAATCATCAATCTTAAGCAATTTTTCTTCAATCGAAGTAATAAATTCTTTAATATTAGAATCAAAATCAGAGGGCATCTTATTATAATTTCCATAAGAGTTGTTGTAGGAATTACCATAATTATGAGAGGGATTACTAGGATAAGGCCTAGGATTGAAATTTCCTCTATACGCGTTGTTACCAAAATTGTTCCTACTAACAAAATTCACATCCATAGATTCATTATTATTCTCAATCAAAGTAGACAAGGGCATATCATTATGATCAGAAGAAACACTCTTATTAGCAAATAATTTCATAAGTTCATCCATCTTTCCACTCAAAACATTAATTTCTTCTATCGCATGCACCTTTTTATTAGTAGATCTTTTAGTATGCCATTGAGAATAATTAACCATAATATTGTCTAGGAGTTTAGTAGCTTCTCCTAAAGTGATTTCCAAAAAAGTGCCTCCCACGGCCGAATCTAAAATATTTCTAGAAGCAAAATTCATTCCGGCATAAAATTTTGTATAATCATCCACAAATTTAAACCATGAGTAGGGCAATTACGTATCATTAATTTCATTCTCTCCAAAGCTTGTGCAACATGTTCATGATCAAGTTGCTTAAAATTCATAATATCGTTTCTAAGAGAGATGATCTTAGGGGGAGGAAAATACTTAGACATAAAAGCATATTTGCACTTATTCCATGAATCAATACTATTTTTAGGCAAAGACGAAAACCAAGCTTTAGCACGATCTTTAAGCGAAAAAGGAAATAGCTTCAATTTAACAATATCATTATCCACATCTTTCTTCTTTTGCATGTCACACAAATCAACGAAGCTATTTAGATGGGTAGCGGCATCTTCACTAGGAAGGCCGGAGAACGGATCTTTCATGACAAGATTCAGCAAAGCAGCGTTAATTTCACAAGATTCAGCATTGGTAAGAGGAGCAATCGGAGTGCTAATAAAATCATTGTTGTTGGTATTGGTGAAGTCACACAATTTAGTATTATTTTGAGCCTTCGTGACAAGCAAGCAAACTAACACACAAGCAAACAAAAAGCAAGCGGGCAAAAGGAGGCAAATAGAGAGGGAGGATAGAGAGAGAGAGAGGGCGAATAAAACGACAAGGGTGAAGTGGGGGGAGAGGAAAACGAGAGGCAAATGGAAAATAATGTAATGCGGGAGATAAGGGTATGTGATGGGTACTTGGTATGTTGACTTTTGCATAGACCTCCTCGGCAACGGCGCCAGAAATCCTTCTTGCTACCTCTTTTAGCACTGCGTTGGTTTTCCCCGAAGAGGAAGGGATGATGTAGCAAAGTAGTGTAAGTATTTCCATCAGTTTTTGAGAACCAAGGTATCAATCCAGTAGGAGGCTACGCGCGAGTCCCTCGCACCTGCACAAAACAAATAAATCCTCGCAACCAACTCAAATAGGGGTTGTTAATCCCTATAGGGCCACTTACGAGAGTGAGATCCGATAGATATGATAAGATAATATTTTTGCTATTTTTATGATAAAGATGCAAAGTAAAATAAAGGCAAAGTAAATAGCAAAGTAAATAACTAAGTAGTAGGAGATTGATATCATAAAGATAGACCCGGGGGCCATAGGTTTCACTAGTGGCTTCTCTCGAGAGCATAAGTATTCTACGGTGGGTGAACAAATTACTATTGAGCAATTGACATAATTGAGCAGAGTTATGAGAATATATAGGTACGATCATGTATATAGGCATCACGTCCGAGACAAGTATACCGACTCCTGCCTGCATCTACTACTATTACTCCACTCATCAACCGCTATCCAGCATGCATCTAGAGTATTAAGTAAAAACAGAGTAACACCTTAAGCAAGATGACATGATGTAGAGGGATAGACTCATGAAATATGAAGAAAACCCCATCTTGTTATCCTCGATGGCAACAATACAATACGTGCCTTGCTACCCTTACTGTCACCGGGAAAGGACACCGCAAGATTGAACCCAAAGCTAAGCACTTCTCCCATTGCAAGAAAGATCAATCTAGTAGGACAAACCAAACTGATAATTCGAAGAGACTTGCAAAGATAACCAATCATACATAAAAGAATTCAGAGAAGATCCAAATATTATCCATAGATAGACTTGATCATAAGCCCACAATTCATCGGTCTAAACAAACACACCGCAAAAATAAGATTACATCGAATAGATCTCCACAAGAGAGGGGGAGAACATTGTATTGAGATCCAAAAAGAGAGAAGAAGCCATATAGCTACTAACTATGGACCTGAAGGTCTGAGGTAAAATACTCACACTTCATTGGAAGGGCTATGGTGTTCATGTAGAAGCCCTCCGTGATCGATGCCCCCTCTGGCGGAGCTCCAGAACAGGCCCCAAGATGGGATCTCATGGATACAGAAAGTTGCGGCGGTGGAATTAGGGTTTTGGCTCCATATCTGATCGTTTGGGGGTACGTGGGTATATATAGGAGGAAGAAGTACGCCGGTGGAGCAACAGGGGGCCCACGAGGGTGGGGGCACGCCTAGTAGGGTAGGGCGCGCCCCCCTACCTCGTGGCCACCTGTTACGTGCCTTGGTGTAGGGTCCAAGTCTCCTGAGTTGTATTCGATGAGAAAATCATGTTCCCGAAGGTTTCATTCTGTTTGGACTCCGTTTGATATTCCTTTTCTTCGAAACCCTAAAACAGGCAAAAAAAATAGCAATTCTGGGCTGGGCCTCCGGTTAATAGGTTAGTCCCAAAAATAATATAAAAGTGGATAATAAAGCCCAATAATGTCCAAAACAGTAGATAATATAGGATGGAGCAATCAAAAATTATAGATACGTTGGAGATGTATCAAGCCCCTAGGAGGAAGACAATGGAGAAGTCCTTTACCTGATGAACCGGATTAAAGCGCTCGCTCAATCAGGATTGACAGTAATCGAAGTTATGTCTATATCCATAATGCGGGGAGTGCAGCCGCTTCAATATCGAGGACACCCCCTGTGGTGTTTTAACAGGGAAGATGATGCCACCTGTTGCGGGCGTAAGGGACCGGACTCCGTTGCTGCTTTAGCAAAAATTCTGTCCGAGTTGTTCAAGGGAGAGGAAGAGGAGTTCATCCACATCAAGCCACGGGATGGATTCTCCATGTACAACCCTCCAAGCTAGGTGAGTTATATCTCCTTACTCCCATTCTTCCCGCACTTTACGGCAGGAACTGCGAAAAGTTGTAAGGGAGGTCGACAGACCATCTCTACAATCAGAGGACTGCTCCCTACATATTCATGGAGCTGATAGATAGGCAGTTCTATCAATTGAGCTGTGATGACACCATGGTGGCCATTACGACCGACTATCCCGGACTGCTCCCTACATCACATGTAAGAAAAACCAAAATCCCAACTCCAAAAACTAGGATCCCCTTTTAGACACTTCACCTACCATATAGATATGGTGTTTTACAGGGAAGGCATTCGGGACGCCATGCCGAACCCGCGGCAACTCTCCAACAAGAGGCACCGAGGCCGGGTAGGCCAAAAAGGAAGGCGGTCAGGATAGAGACACCGACGCAGAGGTATGACAAAAAAAACCCGCTCCGTGGTTGTCGTCTTTATCAAAATGTAATGACGTCCATGTTTCTTTAATAGAAAAAACACTCGACGGAATATGTCCCGAGAGGCTGCTGATCATGCTTCCACCAGTCGGGCTCTAGGGCCGGACATAGAGGTGGAAGACGACATGGGGTGGATGCTGGATACTCCTCCTACAGAGGATGCAGATAGACTGTCCACTACAAATTCAGAAGTGGAGAGCGCCATGAATCATAGGCGTCGCCGGGCCGTACTCCGTGACGCTTGCTTCTCACCAGAGGCATTTGATGCCTTCAATTCTGGAGACGCGTACCTCCGTGCTTCTCAAAATGGTCTAGCCAGAGCCACGGACCAGTATGTAAAGGATGTACTGGTAAGTAAATCTGACGATTATATGTATTAGTAGCCCCTGAGACTTGAAACAGTTGACGCAACTGATTTAAGGATCAATATTTGTGCAGGGTCTTACTGAGAAGAATTCCCAACTGTCTCGAGAGCTGCACGAGTGCAAGGCCCAGCTGGAAGCCGCTGTTGCCGCATTGAAGGAGTCCACAAAGGGTCCCCCCTGGTAACTCTTTTGTCTATTGCAAAGAATATCAGTACCAGGTAGTATGCGGCGTACATGCACACCTAACAATAGATGTTGCAGGTGGCCCTGGAGTGAATCCGGAGGCTGTGGAGGCGGATACGGCACGTGATGATCGACAGCGAAACGCTGGCGAGCGCGTGCTGACGCAAGTCAGGCAGGAGAAAAACGATCTCCAAGATGCCAATATCTGGCTGGGCGTGGAATTGAAGGATGTCTGAGCCCAGCTTGCGGACTCCGTGAAGGAGAATAAACGGCTTCAGCACGGCATTTTTAGTAAGTGCTTGAACGAACTTTTTAAAGGAGTTCGGTGAAGAAGCCTGCTAACAGCGTTATATCTGCAGGTATGCTGACGGGTCGTCCCGCGGAGGAGAAGCCTGGGTCCTCGGGCGATCTTCTGCCAGAGCTCTTACAACTGCACGAACAAGTTCGGTAGGTGATGCAGAGTATTGCCCAAGCCTTGTGGCCATCCGCGTCCCTGCCAGGAGGCATGGGGGAGCTTATAGAGAAGCTGAAGGGAGCATGGCGGCGCTTCCGATTATGGAGGATATCGGCCTGTCGACAGGGCGCACGGGAAGCCTGGGCTATGGTGAAGACACGATACACCAAGGCTGACCCAAACCACATGGCCGAGGTCGGACCTGTGGGGCCAGATGGGAAAGAAATCCCTGGTAGTTTAGTGTATGATCAAGTAGAGCACCCCAAAGTATTCCCAACAGGATTGTAGGCTAGACAGCCTGTTGGATGGTACAGAAGAAGAATTTAATCAGTCTTAGTGACTGTGTACTTCAAGTGATATATGTAATGTCCCTATCCGGACTGTAAATCATTTGTCATGGCAGACCATTTCGCTTCGACCTCTGGACCCGGTAGTCCGAAGTGTATCCGAATACCCACTCGGTTATATAAAAATCGAGGTATGCATGGAAACTAGGCATAGGGGTCATAAGTGCTTGAACAGACAAGTACCCAACTAGCTATGTTATATTACATGGGTAGTAAGAAACATCTTCCAAGGAGAATAGTTCCGTTAAGGGTTCCTTTCCCTGGGTACGCATGCCCTAATGTGCATGCCCGGGCTGCGAGTCGCAGGTTAAAAACATCTGGGGGCATGTAGTAATTTAAATGAAAGTCATCTTTTATTCACCGACCGAATATTCCCTTAAGAACGCTAGCTTTCGGCTTCACCCAGTCTGAGGTACACATCCGGCTGACCCGGCAGTAACAATCGCAGAGGTGCTCCCCTTATGCCCTAGCCGAATTAATGGGAACATAGGGCATAAACACAAGAGCCAGGCAACCCAGCTTGGCCAAAACTTAAGACATATCGATGCATATAATGGCGAAAAAGGTACATGCAGAAGGATGACACATGTGCGGGGCATGAAGCTCGGAAAAATAATTAGATTAAGCTTATGTATAGGAAGCCCCCAGGTATATTGAGCGCGGTTAGCACGTCAAGATTGTGTAACCAAGACACAGGTTTAGCCCTTTAGGGCTTTGAAAAGAAAAGAGAGAAAGAACGAGGAGAAAACAGATGTGCAAAAAATTCATGGAGGTAAGGAGACGAACATAGAGTCCGGCGCTAGGTGTAGAATATTCGTAGTCTGGCTGCGTTCCATGGGTTTGGCTCGAGTCGATTATTCGATGCATCCGGCAGACAGTACGCTCCACCGGTCAGAACCTAGTCGATAATGAAGGGACCTTCCCATTTGGGCTTGAGCTTGTTCTTTTCTTCTCTGGTAGGCACAGAACTAGTTCACCAACATTATAGGTTTTGGCCCGCACTTCTCTGCTTTGATACCTTCGAGCCTGTTGTTGATAGAATGTGGAACAGGCTTTTGCCACGTCGCGGTCCTCCTCTAGGGCATCCAAACAGTCCTGCCGATCAAGCTTGGCCTCTCTTTCTTTGTATATGCGCACTCGAGGTGAGTCATGGATTATATCGCAAGGTAGTACCGCCTCAGCGCCGTACACCATAAAAAACGGTGTGTATCCGGTAGTGCGATTCAGCGTGGTCCGCAGCCCCCATAGTACGGAGTCGAGCTCCTCTACCCAATGGGTGTCTGATTCCTTTAAGGACCTGACTAGTCTGGGTTTAATACCACTCATGATAAGACCATTCGCGCGTTCGACTTGACCGTTAGTTTGCGGATGATAGACAGAAGCATAATCGACCTTGATGCCCATGTTGCTGCACCAAAGTTTCACCTCGCCGGTTGTAAAGTTTGTGCTGTTGTCAGTGATGATGCTGTGGGGAACGCCATAACGGTGTACAACCCCGGATATGAAGTCTATCACCGGTCCAGATTCAGCCGTTTTGACAGGTTTGGCCTCTATCCATTTGGTGAATTTGTCCACCATGACCAGTAGGTATTTTCTCTTATGGGTTCCCCCTTTGAGGGGTCCGACCATATCGAGCCCCCAGACCGCGAAGGGCCAAGTAATGGGGATGGTTTGGAGGGCGGTAGGTGGCATGTGGCTTTCGTTTGCAAAAAGTTGGCAACCTACACAATGTTGAACCAGATGCTGCGCATCTGCCCGGGCCGTCGGCCAATAAAAACCTGTACGGAAGGCCTTACTTACAAGGGCCCGAGCTGCTGTGTGGTGGCCGCTGAGTCCGTCATGGATTTCTACCAACAACTTCCGCCCTTCCTCTTCAGAGATGCACCTTTGAAGGACTCCGGTTGCGCTTTTCTTATAAAGCTCTCCCTCATGGACCTTGTAGGCTTTATATCGCCGCACTATGCAGCGAGCCTCATTTTAGTCCTCGGGTAATTCCTGTCTAGTTAGGTAGGCCAGGAATGGTTCTGTCCACGGGGCGATGACGACCATTATCACGTGGGCTGAAGGTGTTATTTAGGTGGCAGAGCCTCCGATTGTGTCAGAGTATTCGGTATCTGGGGTTGTGGTCGGGTCCGGACTAATTTTGCCGGTGTCCCCTTCCCATACCACAGATGGTTTAAACAGTCTTTCCAGGAAGATGTTTGGTGGGACAAGGTCGCGTTTAGCGCCGATACGAGCTAGGATGTCCGCTGCCTGGTTGTTTTACCGAGCCACATGGTGGAATTCCAGCCCCTCGAACTGAGCTGACATCTTGAGGACGGTGTTGCGATATACCGCCATTTTCAGATCCTTGGCATCGAAGTCTCCATTTATTTAGGATATTGCAAGGTTCGAGTCCCCACGCACCTCTAGGCGTTGGATGCCCATGGAGACCGCCATCCGAAGGCCGTGTAGTAGGGCCTCGTATTCGGCTGCGTTATTGGAGTCCATATATAGTATTTGGAGCGCGTATTGCACCATGTCTCCGGTGGGGGACGTCAGGACGACGCCAGCCCCTAGACTAGCCATCAATTTAGAGCCGTCGAAGTGCATGATCCAATTGGAGTATGCGCCGTACTCTTTAGGGAGTTCGGCTTCTGTGCATTCGGCTACGAAGTCGGCCAGTACTTGCGACTTAATGGCTCGTCATTGCTTATATGTTATGTCGAACAGGAGGAGCTCAATAGCCCATTTGGCAATCCGGCCCGTGGCATCATAGTTGTTTATTATGTCATTGAGTGGTACTTCGGATGCCACCGTGATCGAACACTCTTGAAAGTAGTGTCGTAATTTTCGGGATGCCATAAACACCGTGTATGCTATCTTTTTGTAATGTGGGTACCGTGATTTGTATGGAGTGAGGACGGTGGATACATAATATACCGGCTTTTGAAGCTGGAATTTATGTCCATCCGTCTCTCGTTCGACGACGAGCACTGCGCTTACAACTTGGTGAGTTGCCGCTATATATAATAGCATTGGTTCACCAACAGTTAGCACGGCCAGGATTGGGTTGGCGGCCAGGATGGCTTTGATTTCTTCCAGTCCGGCCGTGGCTGCGTCCGTCCACTCAAAGTGTTCGGTGCGCCTAAGAAGGCGGTAAAGGGGAAGTGCCTTTTCTCCTAATCGAGAGATAAAGCAGCTTAAAGCCGCCATGCATCTAGTCAATTTCTGGATTTTCTTGAGGTCAGTTGGGGTAGCCAACTGTGACAGAGCTTGGATTTTAGCCGGATTTGCATCAATTCCTCTACTGGACACGATGAAGCCCAGGAGTTCTCCGGCGGGAACACCGAAGACGCATTTTTCCGGATTGATCTTAATGTCGTATGTTCGGAGGTTGGTGAACGTGAGCCTCAAGTCGTCTATTCAAGAGTCGACGTGTCTGGTTTTAATGACCACGTCGTCTACGTATGCCTCCACAGTCTTGCCGATCTGCTTTTCCAGACATGTCTGGATCATGCGCTGATATGTTGCGTCGGCATTTTTGAGCCCAAAGGGCATTGTGTTAAAGCAAAAGGGGCTATATGGTGTTATAAATGCTGTTGCGGCTTGATCAGACTCCGCCATCTTAATCTGGTGGTAACCGGAGTATGCGTCGAGGAAGCACAGTGATTTGTGTCCTGCGGTAGCGTCGATGATTTGATCGATGTGAGGGAGTGGGAAGGGATCCTTTGGGCAAGCCTTGTTAAGGTCTTTGAAGTCGACACATAGGCGCCAGGATTTGTCCTTTTTTGGTACCATCACCAGGTTTGCTAGCCAATCTGGATGTTTTATTTCTTTAATGAATCCGGCTTCCAGTAGCTTGGCCAGCTCCTCTCCCATGGCTTGTCGCTTAGGTTCGGAGAAACGCTGAAGAGTCTGCTTGACCGGCTTGAATCCTTTTAGAATATTAAGGCTATGCTCGGCCAATCTGCGTGAGATTCCTGGCATGTCTAAAGGATGCCAGGTGAATATGTCCCAATTCTCGCGCAGAAACTCCCGTAGTGCGGCGTCTATAGCGGGGTCTAACTGTGCCCCAATGGAAGCTGTTTTTGTAGGGTCCGTTGGATGGACTTGGAATTTAACTATTTCGTCCGCTAGTTTAAAGGAGGTGGACTTGGATCTTTTGTCTAGTATCACGTCGTCCCTGTCCACCATGGAGTGCAGCGCTGTTAACTCCTCCGCCACAAGGGCTAGTGCGGCTGTTTTGTTCTCGGCGCGGAGTGCTATGTCCAGATCACTAGCTTGAGTGATAATTCCCTTGGGTCCGGGTATTTTGAGCTCCATGTACCCGTAATGGGGTATGGCTTGAAAAATCGTGAATGCCTCCCGCCCTAGAAGGGCGTGGCATCCGCTACTGAACGAGGCCACATGGAATGCAATTTCTTCGGACCTGTAATTCTCCGGAGTGCCGAATACCACATCAAGTGTGATTTTCCCAGTGCAACGTGCCTCCCGACTAGGGATGATTGCTCGGAAGGTCATACTGCTTTGCTCAATACGGTTTCTGTCTATGTCCATCTTTTGGAGAGTTTCCTCATAGATGAGGTTTAATCCGCTGCCGCCATCCATGAGCACCTTAGTGAGACGAAAGCCGTCCACAATTGGACCGAGGACCAAAGCGGTTGGTGCTCAGGCTATTCGAAATTTAGGTTCGTCACTGGCGTTGAAGGTGATAGCCGTGTCGCTCCATGGCTTTATTGCTGCCACGTGGCAGACTTTGGCAAGGCCGCGGAGTGCTCGCTTACGCCTATTCTTTGAGGCGAAGGTCTCGAAGATTGTTATTACTGTGTTGTTATCCATGGGGAGGTGCTCTGAGGTATTTTGGGTGAGGAGATCCTCACCGCTTTTGGCAACCTGCCGAAGTACCCAACATGCTCTAAGGCTGTGCGTTGATATGGTATCCGCTGTACTATGAATTTTGCGGGGCCCGTTGAGCCATCCCTCCAATACGGTTCCACGGCCTGTAGTGGGCTTTTCCTTCTTTGTAATTGGGTCGGACGACTTATAAGAGTGCGCCCTTTTAGTTCGGACTGGGGGTTTTGTCAGAGCCGGATTATCCCAAAATTGCGTTTGGGTTTTCCAGGCACTCTCCATCACACAGTATTTCCGTACAATGTCCGCCAAGTCAGCGAAGTGTGCTATGTCACGGCGACTTATGGCATTGAGGACTCCCTTGTCCGTGCAATTGTTGCAAAAGAACGAAATTGCATCTTCCTCGCGACAGTCCTTGACCTTGTTCATTACAAGGAGGAATTTGGCCCAATAGTGATGTACTGTCTCTTGGGGTGCTTGCCTAATGTGGGAAATATAGTTTGTATCTGGGTGGGTGGGAGGATTGAAGTCCGGACCTTGACCCAATCTGTGATCCCGGGGCAGGGGAGTTTCTGATCTTGGAAGTTCGGGCTCCGGGATATTGCCCTGCGGGTTCGGTATGTGGCCTGATTCTGGATTCAAGGTTAGGGCGGTGTCCTCCCGCGAGTGTGTATCCTGTTCGAAGAGCTCGGGAATCCGGACATAGTTCATCCTCAAGATAGAGGGAGAATCGCCGCATTGCTCCTCCACCACCGCTATTTGATGGGTGACCGGCGGAGAGTTAATCGCCCTTTGGTCGGGTTTAAGCCCGATCCGATTGTAGTCCATAGCGACTCCCAGAGCGGCAATGTGATCCAAGAGCTCGTTCAAAGAGGATAGCTCCATTGGATCCATCTGCTTGGCAAATTTTGAGTCGATGAGGAGGCTATTTTCGATGACCCAAGAGGTCATCATCGGCGCAGCGGCCGAACAGGTGGTCATAACGAAGCCGCCTAGTCGGAGAGTTTGGCCTACAGCCAGGGCTCCCCCAGAGGTGATGTTGTTCTTGACAATGAGGCGAGCCATCTTCCTTGTGATGACGAAACAATGGAACTCTCAATGAAAGCACCAATGTCGGTGTCAAAACTGGTGGATCTCGGGTAGGGGGTGTAACGCCCCGAGACCGATGTGCCAGTTGTCGTCCAGTTATTCGCCGTCGTTGCCATGTCATTTGCTTGCGTGTTGCATCTTGCCATGTCATCATGTGCATTGCATCATCATGTTTTTCAAAACATGCATCCGTCCCGGTCTCCTCATTCCTTCCGTTGTCCGTTCTGAGCCCAGACACACTTGCTCGCGCCCGCGGCATGTCCGAAATATTATTTTATAAGTGGCCGGAAAATATTCTCGGAATGGGATGAGAGTTGTCGTGCGGTCTTGTTATAGTGTAGGTAGACCGCCTGCCAAGTTTCATCACAATCGGAGTTCGTTTGACGCCCCAACGATTAACTATAGCGACATTATAGTCGGTCTAACGTCAGACGTTTTCGGTCTCCGGAAACAGATGCCGGGCCCTCTCTCTCTCTTCTCCCCCTCGCAATCTCGCCACAGCGCCCCTAATCCATCCTCCTTCCCCTCTTCGCTTCCGGAGTTGTCCGATGCGACCGCACGGTCCGAAACCCTCTCTGCTCAGTGCATCACACCCCCTCGCGCGCGCGTCCGAAAAGTTGTCCCGGACCCGACCCGGGCTGTCGCCACCGTTGTGTCTGGATCATCCCCAAATGTCTACAATACGTCACCATTTTCTTATTTGGACTTCCTAGCTATTTTATTCGCGATCGTTCGATTGCGATCGGAGGGACGATATACCCCTAAGTAACCCACCTACCTGCTATATAACCAGACCAAACCCTAAAATCTAGGGAGATGTCCCATCCATTCCATCACCGCGCCACCACTCCACCCGGTCTCTCTTTCCACCTCGGGATCTTCCCAGATCCAAATCCTCCCCTCCTCGATTTCAGCCACCAGCCAACCATCGCTCTCCACTGCTCCTCCTCGATCCAGAGCTCATGCCCCCGACCCAAATTCTTCTCAGCCTCCACCCGTGCAATCTCCTCCCTCCTGCTCGTGCCGAGGGTTTGTCTCGAGCGCTGCCGCAAGCAGCAGCAGCCATTGGAGGCCCAGAGCCGCTCCTTCTCTCCGTCCGCAGCACCAGGAGCCCGAGCTCCATCTTCTACGTCCGCGTCCGAGTGAGAGGAGCTCACTGCTCGAGCTCGAGCATGCAGCCCAGTCCCATGGCACCCTCCCGAGGTCCTCCCGTGCATGCCTCCACTCGTCCTCATCGCCCTCCTTCTTCATCGGAGCATCACCGGACCAACAGCCCCATCGCGCACGCCCGCCGCCGGCAAAAGACCCAGGATCCTCGTGGCCGCCCGACCCCCTGCTGCTTCGCGCTGCCGTCGGAACCTCGCCTCCACCACCAGATCCGGCTGGCCTCCGCCGACCTTGCCTGTTCCCGGCCGGATCCCGCTCCAAGACACTCGCCGGAGTCGCGCCCAAGTCCCCGGCCTCGCCATCCCCTACTGCGGCCTCTGCTACAACGAGCAGGTCGCTCGTCCTGTGCCCGCTCGCGTTGACCAAGCCAGCGCCAGGCTCAGCCTGCTTCTTCGCCAAGGCCCAGCGCCTCTACATCCCCCAGCCAGCCTCAAAGGCCCAACATGAGCAGCCCAGATCCAGCTAATCCGGCTTGTAGTATTTTTTTCCTTAGCTGCGATTTTATCCATTTCCAGGGATTTGCACTTTTGCAGATCAGCCCTTAAACTTCATGCATTTCATTCCTCTCATCCGGTGCATCACATGTAAAAAGTTTATATATGAAAAATGCTTAAAATTGTGTCTAGTTTCATAATATGTCACTTTCATCCATGTTTAAAATGTTTAAAATGCTGTTTGGTTAAATTTGCTCCTATGCCATGCTAAAATGGTTTAATTCATAACTAAATAACCGTAACTCGGAATTTAATAATATTTATATGTAAATGGGGTAGAAAATGCCTAGTTTAACTTGGGTCACTTACTTTGCATGTTTAATAACTCTAAAATTATGATTCGGGCAGAACAGTACCAAATCTATAATATGCATATGAGGATTTTTCCGGAATTATTGTTCGGTGCTTCCGGCCTCATTTAAACTTGACTAGATAGGTAGTTTTACTTTGCTTCACCCTCTTGCCATGTTTTAACAACATTTAATATTGTTGGGTACATAAACGAGATCGAACTAAATAACTTGAATGTGGTGTTTCGTCTATATGCAACCCGTTGCATATTGAGCTCCACTTAATTTGTAGGATTGTTTGTGCACTTTGCCATGCCATGCCTCATTAAACCGGACATGCATCATACCTATTTGCGCATCATGCCATGTTATGTGGTGGTTGTTTACTATGTTGTTTGCTTTCTTTCCGGTGTTGCTTCTTTGGGTTGGTTCCGAAAACGTCGTGTGTGTGAGGATCCGTTCGTCTACGTCCGTTCATCTTCTTCATGGGCTCATTCTTCTTCCTTGCGGGATCTCAGGCAAGATGATCATACCCTCGAAATCACTTCTATCTTTGCTTGCTTAGTTGCTCGCTCTTTTGCTATGCCTATGCTGCGATGCCTACCACTTGCTTATCATGCCACCCATATTGTTGAACCAAGCCTCTAACCCACCTTGTCCTAGCAAACCGTTGTTTGGCTATGTTACCGTTTTGCTCAGCCCCTCTTATAGGGTTGTTAGTTGCAGGTGAAGATTGAAGTTTGTTCCTTGTTGGAACATGGAGATGTTGTTCCTTGTTGGAACATGGTTATTAGTTGGGATATCACTATATATCTTATTTAATTAATGCATCTATATACTTGGTAAAGGGTGGAAGGCTCGGCCTTATGCCTGGTGTTTTGTTCCACTCTTGCCGCCCTAGTTTCCGTCATATCGGTGTTATGTTCCCGGATTTTGCGTCCCTTACGTAGTTAGGCTATTATGGGAACCCCTTGACAGTTCGCCTTAAGTAAAGCTCTTCCAGCAATGCCCAACATTGGTTTTACCATTTGCCACCTAGCCTTTTCTTTTCCCTTGGGAGTCGCGCTCCTGAGGGTCATCATTATTTTACCCCCCCCGGGCCGGTGCTCCTCTGAGTGTTGGTCCGACCGAGCAGACTGCGGGGCCACCTCGTTGCAACTTGAGGGTTGGTTTTACTCGTAGGATGTCTCATCTGAGTGTGCCCTGAGAAAGAGATATGTGCTGCTCCTATCGGGATTTGTCGGCACATTCGGGCGGTGTTGCTGGTTTAGTTTTACCCTGTCGAAATGTCTTGTAGAACCGGGATACCGAGTCTGATCGGAATGTCTCGGGAGGAGGTCTATTCCTTCATTGACTGTGAGAGCTTGTGATGGGCTAAGTTGGGACACCCCTGCAGGGATTTGAACTTTCGAAAGCCGTGCCCGCGGTTATGGGCAGATGGGAATTTGTTAACGTCCGGTTGTAGAAAACCTGAATTTGACCTTAATTAAAATGAATCAACAGCGTGTCTAACCGTGATGGTCTCTTTCCAGCGGAGTCCGGAAAGTGAACACGGTGTTGGAGTTATGCTTGACGTAGGTTGCTATAGGATCACTTCTTGATCATACTTTATCGATCATACTTTGCCATCTCTTCTCGCTCTCATTTGCGTATGTTAGCCACCATATATGCTAGTCGCTTGCTGCAGCTCCACCTCATACCTTTACCTTACCCATAAGCTTAAATAGTCTTGATCGCGAGGGTGCGAGATTGCTGAGTCCCTGTGGCTCATAGATACTTCCAAAACCAGCTTGCAGGTCCCGATGAGTCCGTGCAGATGACGCAACCAAGCTCAGGAGGAGCTCGATGAAGATCTTGTCCTTTGTGTTGTTTTGTTCTAGTTGATCAGTAGTGGAGCCCAGTTGGGGTCGATCGGGGACCTTGTCGCATTTGGGGTTCTTCTTTTATTTTGGCTCCATAGTCGGGCCCTGATTGTACTTGGTTGATGTAATGTTTTATTCATGTAATTGTGTGAAGTGGCGATTGTAAGCCAACTATGTATCTCTTTCCCTTATGTATTACATGGGTTGTGTGAAGATTACCTCACTTGCGACATTGCTTTCAATGCGGTTATCCCTCTAAGTCGTGCTTCGACACGTGGGAGATATAGCCGCATCGAGGGCGTTACAAGTTGGTATCAGAGCCTTCCCCGACCTTAGGAGCCCCATTGCTTGATCGTTTTTAGCAGCCGAGTTGTGTCTAGAAAAATGTTTTGAGTCATTTAGGAATTATATATCGGAGAGTTTAGGAATTCTTTTTACTCCTCAGTCCCTTCGTCGCTCTAGTGAGGCATCCTGACGTAGAGTTTTGAGTCTTCTCTTCTCAAATTTCACTAAATTTTTTTTAGGATCACGCGGGTATCTTGGAATCGTTCCGATGGTTTTATGATGAGAACATTGTCTTGGTGCCTCCTGTCAGGGGTTTTGTGGAAGTGTCCCTGGGAGTTGAGCTCCGAGGTGTTGTCGTCATAATTTTATCGTTGCAGTTCTGGAATACCTGAGTTTAGTATGCCGACATCGAAAATCTCTTTTATGCAGTTCGTTGGTGAGATAACCTCGACGCCACCCAGTACTGGGGCGGGAGTTCGGGAGTATTGCCATAACTCGTATAACGGATGCTTTTAGAAGGTTGAGGTAGATGATTTCCGAAGGTTTCTCGGTTATGTGTTGAAGGATGGATACAGCTGGATGTAGGATTTGCTAGATTTGGGTGAGATATTATGCTTCCCATGTATCTCCAACACCAGATTGCATAACCGGAAAGGTTCGGGAGTTTTATAAGTGGGAATTCTAGTAGCTCTTAGGATATCTTTCCAACAGATGTATGAGATGAAATTGGGGTTCGACATCTAGTGGTTCGCCTATTCACGGTCGATTTTACACTGGTCTCGTTGTGTCTTAAAGAGTCCTTGGCTATGCCGACTCGGGGACGCTTCATATGTCATGTGCACTGCCTTGTACATGATGGTGCTGTACGATCGAGCCCGTGTAGGCCCCACCACGAAAACTTCGGACGAAATCTCTATCATATGTTTGTTCCGGCTTATTTTGCAAGCCACTCCTTTGTTTTTGTTTTGGTTTGTGGTATTCGAGTTGCTTCCGAGTCAAATGTTGATTCCATACCAACCCCAAATGGTGTTCTCATACTCCGATGTGAATACCAATCCTTCATGATAATCGAGATTGTCATGTTAATCCTTTTTCAACCGGTGTGTTTCCCTTCAAGTGGATCCGATCATTTCAACTTCCGCAAGATCATTGATCAGTTCTTCTCAACGGTGTTTGTTTCATCCATCTCCAAGTTGCCTTTGTTTTTCCGCCCACCCACCCTTTTCCGCAAGGACTCGGATTTCTTTATCAAGTATCCTTTTATTCTTGTGAAGTCTCTCCATTCTTTTTTTCCGTCAATATCCTTATCTGGCGATTCTCATGAAGATTCTAATGGAGCTCCAAGTTCGTCATTCTTCATTCTTTTCTCCTCCGGTGGTTTCAATACAAGCTTTTGGTGTTGATCATATCATTTCCTCGTTTCAGAAGTTTTATCATACCGGTGCTCATCATATTCATTCATTTCTCGCTATTCAATTATTCCGGAGTGCTGAAGATATCTCGGAAGGCTCGTCTTTTCCTTCAAGATCCGTTCAAACCTAATCCGAGGTTGTTATCTCTTTCAAGCCATTTTAATTCAACCGGGGCAACCTCTTGTTTAAATCATTTCAACGGTGTTTCTTTTGAGTGGGCCCTAACCCACAGGTCTTTTCCCAGGATCTTACCTGACTCTTCTTATTTTCCCGGAGGTATTCTCAAATTCTTTTTGAAGTTTGACGTAAGAATGATTTATCATCAGTCAAATGTCTTCTCAAGATCTATCAAAATCTTTTCATTGTTGGCTCAACCTCTTCGTTTTGATTCTTCCGGAGTGTCTAAACGATTCATGGTGGTGTTTCTCGTCATCATTCTTGGATTTTGAAGATCGAAGAAGAGTTTCTCTTTAATCTTGCTCCATTCTCTTCAAGATTCGTGATTCTAGCTTGTTGCCACCCTCTCGTAATTGTTTTGATCGTGAGAATTCTTTTCACCTATCCGGAGCAATTCAAGAGTCTTCTCAGTTTGTTATCCGGAGTCGATCAATTCAGGTTTATTCATTCCCAGCTTTCAGTTATCGTCCTCCTAATCTTCCCAGTGCATCATTCAAATATTCTCTAATCAATTCATGATCTCTTCGTTCTCATGTATCTAAATTCTCTCAAGCATCCTCATTCGTTTGCTAATTTTTCCCGGTGTTTCTTTATTTTTTCTTCGTTCATTTTAATTTCTTATGGTGGTTCGTTCAAGATCTCTTTTCCTTATCAATTTATTCATTATTTCAATTCCACCGGTGGTTCGTTGAAGACCTTCCCAAGTTTGACGCTATATCTATCTTAATCCTTTCTACGAGAATAAGTAGTATGCCAATTCCATTGCTTGTCATCAATTTTCATTGTTGAAGGAATGCATAACATAATTCTTATTCTTGTCCCATCCAAGTGTTTAATTCTTTTTCCGGAGTGGTTCATCGTATCACATCCTCAGTTCGAGATGCTTATCTTTTCTTTTCTGGAGTTCCAAGCTTTTCCACATTATCTCGTCGCGAAGCTCCATCTAAATCATTGCAAGGCTTCACCTTGTGTTTTCAACTACCCTTTCTTTCCGTTTGATCATTCTTTTGTTTAACGGAGTTCTTCATGGAGGTTCTACATGATGGTTCACCAAGGATTTGTTTCCTTCTCGAATTTTTCATCGAGATTCTTTTAAGGATCTCAAGCATTCTTCTTCTTGTAATCCGGAGTGCAATTCTTTCTTCCGTACCATTGGAGGTGATATTATGTCATTCTTGATAATTTTCCTTCGTGCTTCATGTTTCTCAAGCTATCAAGAATGAGGTATTTTAAATTCATCAACCTCTTCGTTGGAATTATCTTGGGTTATGTTTCACCTAAAGCCTTCCCTAAGGATTGTTACTATTTATGGTGCTTATAAACGACCCTAGTTCTTCATCTATCCTCCCGGTGAAATAGTTTTTCTCGTCTCCTTGTTCATATCAATCCAATTCTTTCTCCCGTGAGTGGCAGGTTGTCACCTCATAATTTGAGAGGTATGCCATAAGACCATATCAAGATTATTCTTTTCGTTGTTGGTGTTCCAACAACTCCGTTCGACCCTTCTCCTAAGGATGCCTTTTCAAGCTCACTTGTGGCAGAAGTTGCCATTTTCTTCTCCATTCTTTCGTTCCGATGATCTACCTTTTATTCCTTCATCCGGAGGCATTGTGATGTTGCTCTCTTCAACCCATCTTCTTGTGTTTTCAGGAGCGTGTTCTTTTATGGGTTTATACATTCAACCGGAGTGTTGTGCCCTCTGCTCAAGTTCCTTCATCTTATCAAGTCTTTCATCTCTTTTCAAGCGGAGTGCTACCCGAACCGGTTCTTTCTTATTCCTCTTTCTTAACGGAGTGCTTTCAACTTCGTTTATCCCCGTTGCATTCTTTCTTTCAATTTGCTCAATTTTTTTCAAGGTTCTTTGGTCTCACTCGTTTGTCAAAGAAGCAACTTAGTTTTACCTCTTCTCTTTCTCTTCCGTTTTTCCCTCCCGTGCCATTCTAGATCTCGAGACGAGATCCTCTCGTAGTGGTGGAGTGTTGTAACGCCCCGAGACCGATGTGCCAGTTGTCGTCCAGTTATTCGCCGTCGTTGCCATGTCATTTGCTTGCGTGTTGCATCTTGCCATGTCATCATGTGCATTGCATCATCATGTTTTTCAAAACTTGCATCCGTGCCAGTCTCCTCGTTCCTTCCGTTGTCCGTTCTGAGCCCAGACACACTTGCTCGCGCCCGCGGCATGTCCGAAATATTATTTTATAAGTGGCCGGAAAATGTTCTCGGAATGGGATGAGAGTTGGCGTGCGGTCTTGTTATAGTGTAGGTAGACCGCATGCCAAGTTTCATCACAATCATAGTTCGTTTGACGCCCGAACGATTAACTATAGCGACATTATAGTCGGTCTAACGTCGGACGTTTTCGGTCTCCGGAAACAGATGCCGGGCCCTCTCTCTCTCTTCTCCCCCTCGCAGTCTCGCCACAGCCCCCCTAATCCATCCTCCTTCCCCTCTTCACTTCCGGAGTTGTCCGATGCGACCGCACGGTCCGAAACCCTCTCTGCTCAGTGCATCAAACCCCCTCGCGTGCGCGTCCGAAAAGTTGTCCCGGACCCGACCCGGGCTGTCGCCACCGTTGTGTACGGATCATCCCCAAACGTCTACAAAACGTCACAGTTTTCTTATTTGGACTTCCTAGCTATTTTATTCGAGATCGTTCAATTGCGATCGGAGGGATGATATACCCCTAAGTCTAACCCACCTACCTGCTATATAACCAGACCAAACCCTATAATCTAGGGAGATGTCCCATCCATTCCATCACCGCGCCGCCACTCCACCCGGTCTCTCCTTCTACCTCGGGATCTTCCCGGATCCAAATCCTCCCTTCCTCGATTTCAGCCACCAGCCAACCATCGCTCTCCACTGCTCCTCCTCGATCCAGAGCTCACGCCCCCGACCCAAATTCTTCTCGGCCTCCACCCATGCAGCCTCCTCCCTCCTGCTCGTGCCGAGGGTTTGTCTCGAGCGCTGCCACAAGCAGCAGCATCCATTGGAGGCCCAGAGCCGCTCCTTTTCTCCGTCCGCAGCACCAGGAGCCCGAGCTCCATCTTCTACGTCCGCGTCCGAGTGAGAGGAGCTCGCTGCTCGAGCTCGAGCATGCAGTCCAGTCCCATGGTGCCCTCCCGAGGTCCTCCCATGCATGCCTCCACTCGTCCTCATCGTTCTCCTTCATTGGAGCATCACCGGACCAACAGCTCCAGCGCGCACGCCCGCCGCCGGCAAAAGACCCAGGATCCTCGTGGCCGCCCGACCCGCTGCTGCTTCGCGCTGCCGTCGGAACCTTGCCTCCACCACCAGATCCGGCCGGCCTCCGCCGCCCTTGCCTGTTCCCGGCCGGATCCTGCTCCAAGACCCTCGCCGGAGTCGCGCCCAAGTCCCCCGCCTCGCCATCCCCTGCTGCGGCCTCTGCTACAACGAGCAGGTCGCTCGTCCCGTGCCTGCTCGCGTTGACCAAGCCAGCGCCAGGCTCCGCCTGCTTCTTCACCAAGGCCCAGCGCCTCTACATCCCCCAGCCAGCCTCAAAGGCCCAACATGAGCAGCCCAGATCTAGCTAATCCGGCCTGTAGTATTTTTTTCCTTAGCTGCGATTTTATCCATTTCCAGGGATTTGCACTTTTGAAGATCAGCCCTTAAACTTCATGCATTTCATTCCTCTCATCCGGTGCATCACATGTAAAAAGTTTATACATGAAAAATGCTTAAAATTAGGTCTAGTTTCATAATATGTCACTTTCATCCATGTTTAAAATGTTTAAAATGTTGTTTGGTTAAATTTGCTCCTATGCCATGCTAAAATGGTTTAATTCATAACTAAATAACCGTAACTCGGAATTTAATAATCTTTATATGTAAATGGGGTAGAAAAATGCCTAGTTTAACTTGGGTCACTTACTTTGCATGTTTAATAACTCCAAAATTATGATTAGGGAAGAACAGTACCAAATCTATAATATGCATATGAGGATTTTTCCGGAATTGTTGTTCGGTGCTTCCGGCCTCATTTAAACTTGACTAGATAGGTAGTTTTACTTTGCTTCACCCTCTTGCCAGGTTTTAACAACATTTAATATTGTTGGGTACATAAACGAGATCGAACTAAATAACTTGAATGTGGTGTTTCGTCTATATGCAACCCATTGCATATTGAGCTCCACTTAATTTGTAGGATTGTTTGTGCACTTTGCCATGCCATGCCTCATTAAACCGGACAAGCATCATACATGTTTGCGCATCATGCCATGTTATGTGGTGGTTGTTTACTATGTTGTTTGCTTTCTTTCCGGTGTTACTTCTTTGGGTTGGTTCCGATAACGTCGTGTGTGTGAGGATCCGTTCATCTACGTCCGCTTGTCTTCTTCATGGGCTCGTTCTTCTTCCTTGCGGGATCTCAGGCAAGATGATCATACCCTCAAAATCACTTCTATCTTTGCTTGCTTAGTTGCTCGCTCTTTTGCTATGCCTATGCTGCGATGCCTACCACTTGCTTATCATGCCACCCATATTGTTGAACCAAGCCTCTAACCCACCTTGTCCTAGCAAACCGTTGTTTGGCTATGTTACCGTTTTGCTCAGCCCCTCTTATAGTGTTGTTAGTTGTAGGTGAAGATTGAAGTTTGTTCCTTGTTGGAACATGGAGATGTTGTTCCTTGTTGGAACATGGTTATTAGTTGGGATATCACTATATATCTTATTTAATTAATGCATCTATATACTTGGTAAAGGGTGGAAGGCTCGGCCTTATGGCTGGTGTTTTGTTCCACTCTTGCCGCCCTAGTTTCCGTCATATCGGTGTTATGTTCCCGGATTTTGCGTCCCTTACGCGGTTGGGCTATTATGGGAACCCCTTGACAGTTCGCCTTAAGTAAAGCTCTTCCAGCAATGCCCAACATTGGTTTTACCATTTGCCACCTAGCCTTTTCTTTTCCCTTGGGAGTCGCGCTCCTGAGGGTCATCATTATTTTTTTCCCCCGGGCCAGTGCTCCTCTGAGTGTTGGTCCGACCGAGCAGACTGCGGGGCCACCTTGTGGCAACTTGAGGGTTGGTTTTACTCGTAGGATGTCTCATCTGAGTGTGCCCTGAGAAAGAGATATGTGCAGCTCCTATCGGGATTTGTCGGCACATTCGGGCGGTGTTGCTGGTTTAGTTTTACCCTGTCAAAATGTCTTGTAGAACCGGGATACCGAGTCTGATCAGAATGTCTCGGGAGGAGCTCTATTCCTTCGTTGACCATGAGAGCTTGTGATGGGCTAAGTTGGGACACCCCTGCAGGGATTTGAACTTTCGAAAGCCGTGCCCGCGGTTATGGGCAGATGGGAATTTGTTAACGTCCGGTTGTAGAAAACCTGAATTTGACATTAATTAAAATGAATCAACAGCGTGTGTAACTATGATGGTCTCTTTCCGGCGGATTCCGGGAAGTGAACACGGTGTTGGAGTTATGCTTGACGTAGGTTGCTATAGGATCACTTCTTGATCATACTTTATCGATCGTGCTTTGCCTTCTCTTCTCGCTCTCATTTGCGTATGTTAGCCACCATATATGCTAGTCGCTTGCTGCAGCTCCACCTCATACCTTTACCTTACCCATAAGCTTAAATAGTCTTGATCGCGAGGGTGCGAGATTGCTGAGTCCCTGTGGCTCACAGATACTTCCAAAACCAGCTTGCAGGTCCCGATGAGTCCGTGCAGATGATGCAACCAAGCTCAGGAGGAGCTCGATGAAGATCTTGTCCTTTGTGTTGTTTTGTTCTAGTTGATCAGTAGTGGAGCCCAGTTGGGGTCGATCGGGGACCTTGTCGCATTTGGGGTTCTTCTTTTATTTTGGCTCCGTAGTCGGGCCCTGATTGTACTTGGTTGATGTAATGCTTTATTCATGTAATTGTGTGAAGTGGCGATTGTAAGCCAACTATGTATCTCTTTCCCTTATGTATTACATGGGTTGTGTGAAGATTACCTCACTTGCGACATTGCTTTCAATGCGGTTATGCCTCTAAGTCGTGCTTCGACACGTGGGAGATATAGCCGCATCGAGGGCGTTACAGGGGGTCCCGAACTATGCGTCTAAGGCGGATGGTAACAGGAGGCAAGTGACACGATGTTTTACCCAGGTTCGGGCCCTCTTGATAGAGGTAAGACCCTACGTCCTGCTTGATTGTTCTTGATGATATGAATATCAGAAGAGTAGATCTACCATGAGATCAGAGAGGCTAAACCCTAGAAGCTAGCCTATGGTATGATTGTTTGTCGGCCTACGGACTAAAACCCTCCGGTTTATATAGACACCGGAGGGGGCTAGGGTTACACAAGGTCGGTTACAAAGGAGGAGATATCCATATCCGTATTGCCTAGCTTGCCTTCCACGCCAAGTAGAGTCCCATCCGGACACGGGACAAAGTCTTCAATCTCGTATCTTCACAGTCCAACAGTCCTGCCATCCGGAGACACCCTAATCCAGGACTCCCTCAAGGAAGGCACACGATAACACAGCAGAACCCTCATTAAAGAGGTAAGGCTTTTCTTTTCAAGAATGCCTTTTCTGATTGCCCCGTCAAATTGTAATGCCATTCATCGCATTTTGTCCAGAAAAGTATCCGCCGGACTGTGTCCGGGGATCCGGCCGGACGTGCATCCACCAGTCAGGTTCTGGACCCTGCCCAAAGGATGGGGGCTGACACGGGAGTGGCACCGAATTGTCCTTCCACAGAGGATTCGAATGACATGTCCGCCACGAACTCTGAAGTGGAGAGCGCTATGAATCATCATCATCAGAGGGATGTTCTTCGTAATCCCTATTTTTCAAAAGAGGCATTTGATGCCTTCAATTAAGATGATGCATACATCCGAGCTGCTCAGGATGGTCTTGTCCGAGCCACGGACCAGCATCTGAAAGATATGCGGGTAAGTGTAGATTTAATAATCATACACCAGTAGCCCCCGAGACTTGAAGTAGTTGATACAACCGATTTAAGGATCAATGTATAACCATGTCCTTACGGAGAAGAATAGTCTATTATCTCAGGAGCTAGAAAAGTGTCGGACCCAGCTAGCTGTTGCCAATGCCGAACTGGAGAAATCCAAGAAGGTATCTCCTGGTAATGTTTCCCTCCATTGAGAAAATATAATGGTATACCAATAATGCTAGCACGAAAACTTACTTCTTAATAGGATCATTAGGTCAAGTGCAAGAAAATCTGGAAGCTGCTCAAAGCGGAGAATGAGGAGCCAAAAACTGTTAGTCGCGGGTGAGCGTGCGCTAGCAAAGGTCTTTGTGGAGAAAAACAAGCTCCAGGATTCAAATACTCAACCGGGTGAGGAACTGAAAGACGTACGGGCCAAGCTGGTGGAGTCCGTAAAAGAGAATAAAAGGCTGCGAGGCGGCATATTCAGTATCCCATCGAATTTACCTTTGAATAATTCGGAGGTAGAAAACCTGATATACTTATGTCTGCATGTATGCTGACTAGCCGTCCCGAAGAGGAGATGTCCGGATCTTCGAGCGATCTGCTACAAGAGCTGTCGCAGGTGCATGAGCAAGCTCGGCAGGCGATGCAAAGTGTTGCCAAGGCCCTATGGCCATCCGCCTCCCCTCCGGGAAAGATGGAGGAGCTTATACAACTATTCAAGGGAGCGCGGTGGCACTTTCGACTGTGGAAGATATTGGCCTATCGGGAAGGTGCACGGGAAGCCTGGGCCATGGTGAAAACACGGTATACCAAGCTTGATCCGAATCATATGGCTCGGGTCGGACCTCTAGGGTCAGATGGAAAATAAGTTCCCGTTAATTTGGTATATGACCAAGTAGAAGTAGCCGCCAAGTATTCCCAGCAGAATTGTAAATTAGACCGCCTGCTGGACGACATAGAGGAGGAAGTTTTTGAGTCCTAGTGACTATGTAGTTTCCTAGTAATATGTGACTCTGATACGTCTCCAACGTATCTATAATTTTTGATTGCTCCATGCTATATTATCTACTGTTTTGGGCAATATTGGGCTTTATTATCCACTTTTATATTATTTTTGGGACTAACCTATTAACCGGAGGCCCAACCCAGATTTGTTGTTTTATGCCTATTTCAGTGTTTTGAAGAAAAGGAATATCAAACGGAGTCGAAACGGAACGAAATCAACTGGAGAAGTTATTTTTGGAAGGAAACACACCCGATGGACTTGGACCCTACGTCAAGGAAGGAACAAGGTGCTCACGAGGGTGGGGGGCGCCCCCCTGGGCGCGCCCCCCTGTCTCGTGGGGCCCTCGTGGCTCCCCTGACGTACCTCCTGCACCCATATATACCTATGTGACCTAAAACTTCGAGAACGCAAGATAGATCGGGAGTTCCACTGCCAGAAGCCTCCGTAGCCACTAAAAGTCAATCGGGACCCTGTTCCAGCACCCTTCCAGAGGGGGGAACCCTCATCGGTGGACATCTTCATCATCCCGGTGCTCTCCATGACGAGGAGGGAGTAGTTCTCCCTCGGGGTTGAGGGTATGTACCAGTAGCTATGTGTTTGATCTCTCTCTCTCGTGTTCTTGATTTGGCATGATCTTGATGTATCGCGAGCGTTGCTATTATAGTTGGATCTTATGTTTCTCCTCCCCCTCTTCTCTCTTGTAATGAATTGAGTTTCCCCTTTGAAGTAATCTTATCAGATTGAGTATTTAAAGATTTGAGAACACTTGATGTATGTCTTGCCATGGATATCTGTGGTGACAATGGGATACCACATGCCACTTGATGTATGTTTTGGTGACCAACTTGTGGGTTTCGTGACATTGGGAACCTATGCATAGGGGTTGGCACACGTTTTCTTCGTGATTCTCCGGTAGAACTTTGGTGCACTCTTTGAGGTCCTTTGTGTTGGTTGAATAGATGAATCTGAGATTGTGTGATGCATATCGTATAATCATGCCCATGGATACTTGAGGTGACATTGGAGTATCTAGGTGACATTAGGGTTTTGGTTGATTTGTACCTTAAGGTGTTATTCTAGTATGAACTCTAGGGCTGTTTGTGACACTTACAGGAGTAGCCCAACGGATTGATTGGAAAGAATAACTTTGAGGTGGTTTCATACCCTACCATAATCTCTTTGTTCGTTCTCCGCTATTAGTGACTTTGGAGTGACTCTTTGTTGCATGTTGAGGGATAGTTATGTGATCCAATTATGTTAGTATTGTTGAGGGAACTTACACTAGCGAAAGTATGAACCCTATGCCTTGTTTCAACGCATTGCAATACCGTTTACGCTCACTTTTATCACTTGCTACCTTGCTGTTTTTATTATTTCAGATTATAAAAACTATTATCTACTATCCATATTGCACTTGTATCACCATCTCTTCGCCGAACTAGTGCACCTATACAATTTACCATTGTATTGGGTGTGTTGGGGACACAAGAGACTCTTTATTATTTGGTTGCAGGGTTGCTTGAGAGAGGCCATCTTCATCCTACGCCTCCTACGGATTCATAAACCTTAGGTCATCCACTTGAGGGAAATTTGCTACTGTCCTACAAATCTCTGCACTTGGAGGCCCAACAACGTCTACAAGAAGAAGGTTGTGTAGTAGACATCAAGCTCTTTTCTGGCACCGTTGTCGGGGAGGTTAGCGCTTGAAGGTATATCTTTAGATCTTGCAATCGAGTCTTTTAGTTTCTTGTTTTATCACTAGTTTAGTTTATAAAAGAAAATTATAAAAAATGGAATTGAGTTTGTCTCATACGCTTCACCTTTTTAATATCTTTCGTGAGTATGATGGAAAGGAAAATTGTGCTCAAGTCCTAGAAGAAGAAATCTATAAAATGTTTGGCACTAAATATTTGAATGATGAGCATGATTGCAATGTTGTTAGTATGAATTCCTTTAATATCCATGATGCTAATGATATGCAAAGCCACAAGCTTGGGGAAGCTACGTTTGATGAAGATGATATTTTTTGTCCCCCAAGTTTTGATGAGCAAATTTATTATGATGAAAGCATGCCTCCTATCTATGATGATTATTGTGATGACACGTATGCTTTAAAGAATAATGATAACCATGAAACTTGTCATCTTGATCTTAATTTTCAATCACATGATAGTTATTTTGTTGAGTTTACTCCCACTATTATTCATGAGAAGAAATTTGCTTATGTGGAGAGTAATAAAATTTCTATGCTTGTAGATCATGAAAAGAATGCTTTAGGTGCTGGTTATATTGTTGAATTCATTCATGATGCTACTGAAAATTATTATGAGGGAGGAACATATGCTTGTAGGAATTGCAATAATACCAAGTTTCCTCTCTATGTGCTTAAAGTTTTGAAGTTATGCTTGTTTTGCTTTCCTATGCTAGTTGATTATTGTTCTCATAAGTTGTTTTCTCACAAAATCCCCATGCATAGGAAGTGGGTTAGACTTAAATGTGCTAGTCATGTTCTTCATGATGCTCTCTTTATGTTTCAATTCTTATCTTTTATGTGAGCATCATTGAAATCATCATGCCTAGCTAGGGGCGTTAAATGATAGCGCTTGTTGGGAGGCAACCCAACTTTATTTTTGTTACTTGCTTTTTGTTCCTGTTTAGTAATAAATAATTCATCTAGCCTCTGTTTAGATGTGGTTTTATGCTTTTAATTAGTGTTTGTGCCAAGTAGAACCTTTGGGAAGACTTGGGGGAAGTCTTGATGATCATGCTGTAAAAAACAGAAACTTTAGCGCTCACGGGAATTACTGCCATTTCCATTTGGAGAGTTATATTTAGTTAATTCTTTTTGTAGATGATTAATAGATAAATTCCTCAGGTCCAACAATTTATTTGAGAATTTTATGAGTTCCAGAAGTATACGTTTGATCTAGATTACTACAGACTGTTCTGTTTTTGACAGATTCTGTTTTTCATGTGTTGTTTACTTATTTCGATGAATCTATGGCTAGTAAAATAGTTTATAAACCATAGATAAGTTGGAATACAGTAGGTTTAGCACCAATATAAATAAAGAATGAGTTCATTACAGTACCTTGAAGTGGTGATTTATTTTCTTATACTAACGGAGCTTACGAGTTTTCTGTTAAGTTTTGTGTTGTGAAGGTTTCAAGTTTTGGGTAAGGATTCGATGGACTGTGGAATAAGGAGTGGCAAGAGCCTAAGCTTGGGGATGCCCCGGAAGGCATCCCCTCCTTCGTCTTCGTTCATCGGTAACTTTACTTGGAGCTATATTTTTATTCACCACATGATATGTATTTTGCTTGGAGCATCAATTTATCTTGTTAGGATTTGCATGCTGTTATTTAGAATAATGTTTTGCATCTTTTATTTCAATAAAAGTGGCATTGATAGCGTTTACTATGCCTATGTTACAAGTATACATGTTGCTGTTTGAAAACAGAAAGTTTACCGCTGTTGCAATAATTCCCAAGAAAAGTCAGAATGTGATAAAATGTTGAAACCTTTTGCATACTAATCTCCGATAAATTGACTACAGTGGGAATTTTATTTCATAATTTTTGGAGCTAGGGAAGTATGGATGTTTCTGCATTCTTTACAGACTATCCTGTTTAGGCATATTGCTGTTATGTTTGCATATGTTTGCTTCTTTAATGATTCTATTTGAGGATAGGACTATTAAATATGCAGAGGCATTTAGTATGCAATGTAGAATAATAATTTTAGTGATTTGCTAAAGTAGAGTATGATAAGGTTTTTGCAATGATTTATACTAACTTATCTCACGAGTCCTTGTTGAGTTTTGTGTGGATGAAGCTTTTGAGATTTAGGGAGACCTTGATATGAGAGGAATTAAGGAGACACAAAAGCTCAAGCTTGGGGATGCCCAAGGCACCCCAAGATAATATTTCAAGAAATCTCAAGCATCTAAGCTTGGGGATTCCCCGGTTGGCATCCCACCTTTCTTCTTCAACAACTATCGGTTAGTATTGGTTGATCCTAAGTTTTTGCTTCTTCACATGATGTTTGCTATTCTTAGAATGTCATTTTTTTGCTTTGCTTGCTGTTTGAATAGAATATCAAGATTTGAAATTATTAAATGTTAGAGAGTCTTCACATAGTTGCATGATTATTCGACTACTCATTGATCTTCACTTATATCTTTCGGAGTAGTTTGTCATTTGCTCTAGTGCTTCACTTATATCTTTTTGAGCATGGTGATAGTTTTATAGAAATAGATGAACTCTCATGCTTCACTTATATTATTTTGAGAGTCTTAAATAGCATGGTAATTTGCTTAAAATCTTAATATGCTAGGTATTCAAGAATAATAAAATTCTCTTATGAGTGTGTTGAATACTAAGAGAAGTTTGATACTTGATAATTGTTTTGAGATATGGAGATGGTGATATTAGAGTCATGCTAGTTGAGTAGTTGTGAATTTGAGAGATACTTGTGTTGAAGTTTGTGATTCCCGTAGCATGAATGTATGGTGAACCGTTATGTAACGAAGTCGGAGCATGAGGTGTTTATTGATTGCCTTCCTTATGAGTGGCGGTGCGGGACGAGCGATGGTCTTTTCCTACCAATCTATCCCCCTAGGAGCATGCGCGTAATACTTTGCTTTGATAAATTCTAGATTTTTGCAATAAGTATGTGAGCTCTTTATGACTAATGTTGAGTCCATGGATTATACGCACTCTCACCCTTCCACCTTTGCTAGCCTCTCTAGTACCGCGCAACTTTCGCCGGTACCATAAACCCACCATATACCTTCCTCAAAACAGCCACCATACCTACCTATTATGGCATTTCCATAGACATTCCGAGATATATTGCCATGCAACTTTCCACCATCTAGTTTATCATGACACATTCATCATTGCCATACTGCCATATTCTAATTATGTTAGTATTGTTGAGGGAACTTACACTAGCGAAAGTATGAACCCTAGGCCTTGTTTCAACGCATTGCAATACCGTTTACGCTCACTTTTATCACTTGCTACCTTGCTGTTTTTATTATTTCAGATTATAAAAACTATTATCTACTATCCATATTGCACTTGTATCACCATCTCTTCGCCGAACTAGTGCACCTATACAATTTACCATTGTATTGGGTGTGTTGGGGACACATGAGACTCTTTGTTATTTGGTTGCAGGGTTGCTTGAGAGAGACCATCTTCATCCTACGCCTCCTACGGATTGATAAACCTTAGGTCATCCACTTGAGGGAAATTTGCTACTGTCCTACAAACCTCTGCACTTGGAGGCCCAACAACGTCTACAAGAAGAAGGTTGTGTAGTAGACATCAGACTCTAGCTAAATTATAAAAAAAATTATCATGGCAGACCTTTTCGCTTCGACCTCTGGACCCGAAGGTCCGGAGTGTTTCCGAATACCTTAGCGGTAAAATAGACCGTGGTATGCGTGGGAACCATACGTAGGGGTCATAGTTGCTTGAATAGACGATGTGTATCCGGCTAGTTATGTTATATTACATTATGATTGTAAGAAACATCTTCCAGAGAGAATAGTTCTGTTAGGGGTTCCTTTACCTGGGTGTGCATGCATTAAAATGCATGTCCAAACTATGATTGATAACAATACAATATAGGTAGTCATCTGGGGGTTCATAATGGAAGGAATAAACATCATCTTTAGTCCTCCGATCGAATGTTCCCTTAAGAATGCTAGCTTTCGGCTTCACCCAGTCTGAGGTACACATCCGGATGACCCGATAGTAACAATCGCAGAGGTGCTCCCTTTATGCCCTAGCCGAACTAACGGGAATGTAGGGCATAAGCACAGGAGCCAGGCAACCCAGCTTGGCCAAAACTTAAGTCATATCGATGCATATAATGGCAAAGAAAAGGTACATATGAGAAAAAACACACATGTGATGAGCTTGATGCTCAGAAAATAAGCTTCTATACGGGAAGCGCCCAGGTATAGTGGACGTACATTCTCTAGGATGTGTACATCACAGGTGCACGGTTTAGCCGTGCAAATGATTTTAAGTTCTAGGAAAATAAAAAATGAAAAGAGAGGAAAAATAAAGGAGGCGGCAGGGAGAAGGAGTCAAACACATAGTTCGGCGCTAGGCATAGAATCTTCGGAGTCTGGCCGCGTTCCCGAGGTTTGGCTCTAGGCGATTGTCTGATGCAGCACGCAGGCGGTATGCTCCTCCCGTGAGAACCTCGTCAATTATGAAGGGACCCTCCAACTTGGGTTTGAGTTTGTCCTTTTTCTTATCCGGCAAGCGTAGGACGAGTTCGCTGACAATAGAAGTCTTGGCCCGTACTTCTCTACTTTGGTATCTGCGGGCCTGTTGTTGATAAAATGTGGAACGGGCTTTTGCAACATCGCGCTCCTCCTCCAGGGTATCTAGGCTGTCCTGCTGATCAAGCTTGGCCTCTCTCTCTTTGTACATGCGCACTCGAGGTGAGTCAAGGATAATATCGCAGGGCAACACAGCTTCCGCACCGCACACCATGAAAAAAGGTGTATATCTAGTAGTGCGGTTGGGCGTGATCCACAGCCCCCAGAGTATGGATTCAAGCTCCCCAACCCCGTGCTTGTCTGATTCTTTCAAAGACCACACTAGCCTAGGTTTGATGCCGCTCATAATAAGAGCATTAGCCTGTTCGACTTGACCGTTTGTTTGCGGGTGATAGACAGAGGCGTAATCGAGCTTAATGCCCAGATTAGCACACCAAGTTTTCACCTCATCGGCTGTGAAATTGGAGCTGTTATCGGTGATGATGCTGTGTGGAACACCATAATGATGCACCATGCCGAATATGAAGTCTATTACTGGCCCCGCCTCGGCCGTTTTGACTGGTTTGGCCTCTATCCACTTAGTGAGTTTATCCACCATGACCAGTAGATACTTTTTCTTATGGCTTCCTCCTTTAAGGGGTCTGACCATATCGATCCCCCATACCGCAAAAGTCCAAGTGATGGGGATCGTTTGTAGAGCGGTGGGGGGCATGTGGCTTTGGTTGGCGAATAGCTGGCATCCAATGCAACATTGGACAAGGTCCTGTGTGTCTGTGCGGGCCGTCGGCCAGTAAAAACCTATACGGAAGGCCTTGCTAATAAGGGCCCGATCTGCAGCATAGTGACCGCCGAGTCCGACGTGAATTTCAGCCAAGAGCTGCCGCCCCTCTTCCTCGGAGGTACATCTTTGAAGAACTACGGTAGCGCTTTTCTTGTAGAGCTCTCCTTCATGAATCTTGTAGGCCTTCGAGCGCCGAACAATGCGGCGAGCCTCATTCTGGTCCTTCGAGAGTTCCTTCCTATTAAGGTAGGCCAAGAAGGGTTCGGTCCATGGGGCAATGATTGCCATGATTAGATGGGCCGACAGTGCTATTTCGGTGGCTGTGCCCCCGATGATATCATTGAGTTCGGAGGCTGGGGTTGTGTTCGGATCCGGACTGATGTTACTGCTCTCCCCTTTCCACACCACGGACGGCTTAAAGAGCCTTTCCAGACAGATATTAGGTGGGACAGGGTCGCACTTGGCACCAATGCGAGCGAGGACGTCCGCCGCTTAATTGCTTTCTCGAGCCACGTGATGAAACTCAAGCCCCTCAAATCGAGCCGACATTTTTAGGACGGCGTTGCGGTAAGCCGCCATCTTCGGATCTTTGGCATAAAAATCTTCATTTATTTGAAATATTGCGAGGTTGAGTCCCCGTGCACTTCCAGGCGTTGTATGCCCATAGAGACAGCCATCCGAAGACCATGTAATAAGGCATTGTATTCGGCTGCGTGGTTGGAGTCTGTGTATAATATTTGGAGTACGTACTGGACTACGTCTCCAGTGGGGGACGTTAAAACGACGCCCTCTCCTAGTCTTGCCAGCATTTTGGAACCATCGAAATACATAACCCAGTTGGAATATATGCCTTACTCTTTAGGGAGTTCAGCCTCTGTCCATTCGGCGACGAAGTCCGCCAGTACTTGGGATTTGATGGCCCGGTGCGGTTTGTATGTTGAATGGAAGGAGCTCAATGGCCCATTTGGCTATCTGGCCAGTAGCATCGCAGTTGTTTATTATATCATTGAGTGGTACTTTGGAAGCCACCATGATAGAACATTCTTGGAAGTAGTGTCGTAGCTTCCGGGATGCCATGAAGACCGCGTATGCTATCTTTTGATAATGAGGGTACCGGGATTTGCATGGTGTGAGGACGGTGGATACGTAATACACCAGCTTCTGGAGTGGGAATTTGTGTCCATCCTGCTCTCGTTCCATGACAAGCACGGCGCTCACCACCTGGTGTGTTGCCGACATGTATAATAACATGGGTTCACCGACATTTGGTGCGGCCAGGATTGGGTTACTTGCCAGAAGGGTTTTTATTTCTTCCAGTTCGGCTGTTGCCGCATCTGTCCACTCGAAGTGATCAGTGCGCTGCAGGAGGCGATACAATGGCAATGCTTTTTCCCCCAATCTGGAGATAAAGCGGCTTAACGCTGCCACACACCCAGCGAGTTTTTGGACCTGTTTAAGGTCCGTTGGTGTGGCTAATTACGACAAGGCTCGGACTTTGGCTGGATTTGCTTCAATTCCTCTATTGGAAATGATGAAGCCCAGCAACATTCCAGCAGGAACATTGAAAACACACTTTTCCGGATTGATCTTTGTGTCATATGCACGGAGGTTGTCGAATGTAAGATGTAAATCGTCTATTAGTGAGTCGACGTGCCTAGTTTTAATGACGACATCGTCCACATGTGCTTCAACTGTCTTGCCGATTTGTTTCTCCAGGCATGTTTGAATCATGCGTTGGTAGGTGGCCCGTGCGTTTTTGAGACCGAAGGGCATGGTGTTGAAGTAGAATGGCCCATATGGCGTAATGAATGTCGTTGCGGCTTGATCGGACTCCTTCTTTTTGATTTGATGGTATCTAGAATATGCGTCAAGGAAGCATAACAAATCGTGTCCTGCGGTGGCATCGATAATCTGGTCGATGCGGGGGAGGGGGAAGGTATCCTTAGGGCAGGCCTTATTGAGGTCTTTGAAATCGACGCACATGCACCAGGATTTATCCTTCTTTGGCACCATCACCAAGTTTTCTAGCCAGTCCGGGTGTTTTATTTCTCTAATGAATCCGGCCTCGATTAGCTTGGCTAGCTCCTCCCCCATCGCTTGACGTTTGGGTTTGGTAAAATGCCATGGTGTTTGTTTGACCAGTTTAAATCCCTTCAATATGTTGAGGCTGTGTTCGGCCAATCTGCGTGGGATTGCTGGCATATTAGAAGGGTGCCAGGCAAATATATCCCAGTTTTCGCACAGAAATTCTAGTAGGGCGGTGTCGACCGTTGGGTCCAGTTGTGCCCCAATAGATGTTGTCTTCTTGGGGTCCGTTGGATGGACTTGGAATTTTATTATTTCTTCTGCTGGTTTGAAGGAGGTGGATTTGGGTCATTTGTCCAAGATTACATCGTTCTTATCCACCATGGACCGTAATGCGGTTAATTCTTCGGCCGCGAGGGCTCCAGATAATGCCTCGTGGGCCAGCAATGCGGTTTTGTTTTCGGTGCGGAGTGCTATGTCGGGATCACTTGGGAGAGTGATTATGCCATTGGGCCCTGGCATCTTGACATTCATATACCCATAGTGGGGTATAGCCTGGAAGCGTGTAAATGCGTCCCGCCCCAATAGAGCGTGATATCCGCTGTTGAAAGGGGCCACATGGAAGGTAGTTCTTCGGCGATAGTTCTCCGGTGTGCCAAACACCACGTCAAGTGTGATTTTTCCTGCGCATCACGCCTCCCGACTGGCAATAATTCCCCGGAAGGTCATGCTACTTTGCTTGATGCGGCTCCTGTCTATTTCCATCTTACTGAGTGTGTCCTCGTCGATAAGATTTAGTCCGCTGCCGCCGTCCATGAGAACCTTGGTGAGTCGGAAGCCGTCCATGATTGGACTAAGGACCAAGGCGGCTGGTGCCCGAATTGTCCTGAATTTTCGTTCGTCCTCGGCATTGAAAGTTATGGCCGTGTCGTTCCAAGGGTTTGTTGCTGCGATTTGGCAGACTTCGGCAAGGTTGCGAATGCCCTTTTACGCTTATTTTTTGAAGCGAAGGTCTTGAAGACCGTCAGTACTCTGGGGTCGTCGTCTTCTGGAGTATATTGCTCTGGGTTATTTTTGGTGAGGATATCCTCATCGCTCTTGGCCATCTGCCGGAGTATCCAACATGCTCTAAGGCTGTGAGTTGATATAGTATCCGGTGTCGTGTGTAGCTTCCATGGTCCATCGAGCCATTCCTCCAGAACGGTTCCACGTTCCGTAATGGGCTTATATTTCTTTGTTATTGGGCAGGGTGTCGTGGGTTTGTCACGGCAGATGTCCTCATGAAAGGACTTAGTCTTGGAGCCATCGCAACGGGTTAGCTTAAAGGGGTTAAACCGGACAAGGGGACATGGGACTTTATACTAGTTCGGCCCCTTCGATGAAGGTAAAAGCCTATGTCTAGTTGTGATTAGTATTGCTAGGGTTTCGAAGGCCAGGGAGCGAATCCGCTTTGTCTGGCTCTCGAGTTGTTGTTGTCTATCTCTAAACCGCGACCGGGTCGTCCCTTTATATACATAGGTTGACGCCCGCCGGGCTACAGAGTCCCGAAGCGTTTATAAATGTATCCGGTTCGACCTCTCTCTTTCTATCTTACTATACAAGTTACATGACTAAGCCGGTTTACATTTACAGACTGTAACCTGCCTTTGGGCCCTCCGTAAAGCGCCATCATCTTTACATCTTCATGGGCTTCTAATCTTCAAAGAGTCAACCCGGCTACATAAGGTCGGTTTACCTCCAGTAGTAATATCCCCAACATTGGGCCCCAGATTAGTTTGAACTTGTTCATGTCAATCTTCCACACTTTAGAAAAAATCTTCTCTCTTATCTTCATTTTTTATCTTGTAAACCGTCATGACGTCATACTTCAAAATTACGATAAACCGCCCTGACGTCATCCATCCGTTGATGTCGGAGATTTCCTTCATTTAATATATATCCAGTCATCCAGGCGACACCTTTATTAACTTATCCATTTTTTGGGCTCCTCGATTCCCGTACTTGCTATTTTATTACTTCACCTTATAAATAGGACCGAGGGGTCATTTTCACCGTTTCCCCCCGTGCCTCTTCGCGTCGTCTTCCTCACGCCGCTCAGCCTCTGGAGCTCCGCCGCCATCGTCGACCGTCGCCTCTGCTCCGACCTTGGCCGCTGCATCACCCTGAACGCACCAGAATACTACGGCGCCCTTCCGCTTCCTCACCAGCTCCGGTAAGTTCTCTGCTTTTTTCACCATAGATCTGTTCTAGGGTTTCGACGTTCTTCGCAGTTCTTCCGAAGTTCATCAGTGCTATTCTTCCCTGTTCTTCCTTTAATAGATGGACACTTCATGCTTGATGCATCTCTTGTCGTAGCTTACCTACCATGGTCATCACAAATCCCTATGCGCAAAGAACTGATCTAGTCTGTCAAAAAATGCTTCAGTTCTGCACCCCTTCAAGATCCAATTATTTTTGTTTTCTGTCTTATCTTTAGATCCGAAAGTTTTATACATCACTGTGAGATCTGTTTCTATGTTCCTATGAGATCCGTTTCTCCTCACACCAATATAAGCGGTTTAACATTGTATAAATAGTCTATGCCATTAGCCCTCTGATAAACCGGAAGAGCATGTTACCTTCATAATTATGCTCCAGTTTAACAGTGTCTGATCAACCCTGTGCTAGCATTACCTTTCTCTCTCATTATACTAGTCTCCGGGTTGTACCATTTATCATATCAGCATGTTTCTTACTCTCTTGTCTCTTGTGTATAATCATGCGTAATTTATAAACCGGCCTTTCATTTTTAGTTTGTTTGCTTTGCAATGGCCAAACAATTCACAGCCTGCAACTGGGCTCATTCCCGGGTTACTGAGGCTCAATTGAATGAGATGGTTAGCATCGGCTCTCTGCCTAAGAAAACTAAGATCAAATGGCGAGTTCCAGGAACAGAGAATCCTCCAACCCCAAGACAAGGCGAGGTGGTAATCTTCGTTGACCATATAGGCCGTGGTTTCAAAACGCCAGGGTCAAAATTTTATCGAGATGTGCTCGCCAGCTTCCAACTACATCCACAAGATATTGGTCCCAACTCAGTCTCCAACTTATGCAATTTCCAAGTCTTCTGTGAAGTCTATTTACAAGAAGAACCAACTGCAGAATTGTTCTGGGATTTCTTTCACTTAAACCGGCGCACAGATTTTGTGAATGGCCCGAACACAGAGCTTGGTGGTGTCTCGATTCAAAAGCGGAAAGAAGTGGAATTTCCTCATGCCAAGCACCATAGCCACCCAAAGGAATGGAACCAAACATGGTTCTATTGCAGAGACACTTCACCTGAGGATGAAAATCCCCTCCCCGGCTTCCGTGATCATAGATTATCCAATACTCACTCAATGCCACAATGCCTGAGCTCTTCAGAAAGGGCAAAATACGCTCCTCAAATCACCAAGCTCCGGGCCTTTATGGCAAACGGTTTAACAGGTGTGGATTTTGTGCGCTGTTGGATATCCTGGAGTATCTTGCCGCTAAGCCGGCGTCCCGGTTTAATGTGTGAATATACCGGTGAAGTTAACAATCCTCAACGCCACTGAAACATCCAATTATCTGAGGAGGAAGTTACTGAAGGTGTAAAGAAAATTCTGAATGAATCGGAACTGGTCTGTAGTCAAACCGGTCTGAGTCCCTTCTATACCAAGAACAAACCGCCTGCTGTAAGCATTACACTTCCTCTTCACCTCTAATATCTTTAACTTATACAAGTTGTAACCATTCTTCTTTATATATATAGGGTGATGACCCTTTCTGGAAACGGAAATCCATAGAGAAAGCAGCAAAGCCAACTAGAGACAAAGTGGTCAAACCAACCCGCCCAAAGACCAAAGCCGTAAAACGGACGCCAAAGCGGAAAACGGCTGACCGGATTAATATGGAACTTGATGATGATACTAATGACCCAGAAGTTGAGGTAGAACTTTACTCACTTGGCTCTCTTTTTATGCATCTTGTTAACAATGATCTTCCTCAGGAGGAGGCAGAAGCTAGCCAGGCTGATAACGTAGAGGTAATTACCCTTTCCTCCGGTTCAGACTCTATGCCAACACAAAAAACTTGCCAAGCAATCCGGAAAGTAAGCTTTTCTCATCCTCTTGCTCACTTGGATCCAACATTTATTTTGAAGACTCAACAACATGAAGCTCCCCGGACAACCCGACACAGTGGCCAACAGGTCACCTCTACCAGTTTACCTGATACTCCGGTTCGGAAGCGCCGGTCGGAGGTCTCTCCTACTTCTGACCATTCTTACCCCAAGGCAGGTTATTTCAGACAGCCTCTTAATCCGTCCGATTCAAATTATCAGGTGACACCTCCTTCCTCTTCTGGTGAATCGACAGCAACTCAACTCCCCCCTTTGAAAACTGTGGTTGGGTGAGTTATGAAAAACCTTTCCTTTCAATGCGCCACACATCTTTTGAACAGGATGTTAATCCTTTTTTATTCTGTTTGTAGGGCCAAAGCCAGGCCCGGCAAGAAAGCTCGGGTCACCAATCCGCCAGAAGACCCTGTTGCCGAAGAAGAACCAAGAGGTGAATCGGAGCAGACTGGTGAACCGGAAGGCCTCCATCCTGAAAAAACTCTTGATGATCCGCACCTTGACGGCCAACATACTGATGAACCAACAGATGCCAAGCCTGCCTCCCCTGATACTGAACCGGCAGAACCAAACCGGGCTAATCCAATGAAAGCCCCTGAAATTCCACCATCATCCAGCAAAAATCCTGAAGGCCAAGGTGATGACGTTATTATTACTGGAACATGCCACAGCTCTCCTGCTCATCCCGTCATTTTGGCTCAACATAGTGCCAAAGAAGAGCAAATTGCCAAGGATAAAGGTAAATGGAGCAGCGACTTATCAAACTATGCTCATCTTAACGCTGATGAGCTTCATTCCGGCTTCTTGAACCATCTGCACTCAAACCGGGATTATGAAGCCAGTTTGGTGAATTTGATGAAAGAACGATATGAGGTAAATGCTTCTCCCTTGTATATTGATTTATAGCTGAAATAGTATTCCAAGTAGCCTCAAAGAGCCGTTTTATGATTGTCAATCATAAACCGGGTCTTCGTAACACTTCAAGCATCCCATCATTGATCCTTGCAAAGGTGTGTCATCAATCATAGATAAGACTCATGTTTGAAAAAATTAGATAACGTACTGCAGCATAGCCCCAAAGGCCGGTTTAACTTGGCAAGTTAATCCGTTTTTTAATCCACACCGCCTGTTTAGAACAAACGTACATTAGCCCCCAAGTGTCAAGGATAATGCTTGCATTGTTCTGGAAACTTGTATAGAGGGTAGTATTTGAGAGCAAATAGGCATTAGCCCCCAAGTATGAAGTGGATAACTTGTTATATGCTTTACACTTAGTGCATAAATATGTTGTTTTGTTGAATGTACCTTCAATGTTGCAGGCTGAACTGAGAAGCAAAGATGCCCAAAACTCTGACTTGCAAGAAAATGTGAAGTCTCAACAAGTCGAAGCTGCAAAAGCCAAAGAGGAGCTGACGCAGGCCCTGGCTGGAATGGAAAAAATGAAAGAATCCTTCAACCAAGATCGTGCTGAATGGGAAACCGTAAAAGCCGGTTTGACCAAAAGAGCTGTAGATGCTCAGGAAGCCCTGAAACCGATGGTTGAAGTACTAGCCGGTTTGAAGCGCCAAATCAACGCTATGACCTCTGCTATCTTTGGTAAGTGTCTGCTTACGTATGTTGCACCAGTCAATGAATCTCAAAACTGACCAAAATGTTGATAAAATCTTTGGCAGGAACCCGGATCACTCATCTTGGTGCAGATATGCGGATGAAGCTCAAAGCGGCATATACATTGGTTGAGCAGCTATACTCTAGATCTCAGCGAGCCATTAGTACATCGACTTATAAGAAACCGGCGCCAACGTTGATTAAGGAGACCCTTGAGAAGCTGAGCATGTTACCGGTGCGTATTGTCGAGTTGAAAAGAGCCGCCGCGAGAGCAGGAGCATTAACCGCCCTTATTCGAGCCAAGGCCTGGATTCCAGATCTTGAAGCAGAGGATATCATTAAAGGATATCCAGGCACTAAAGAAGACGGTTCAAACTTTGACAATGATGATCTTCGACGGCTGACCAAACAGATGCGGCCAGCGGCCAGCAAATTGGCTGAGGACACCGATTTGTCCCATTTTCTACCGTTTTATGATGCAGAAGGGAAAAGACAGCCGGCCGATATCCATGAAGTCAAAGAACTTGTGCCTCCGATTCGTAAGCACACTTATGCCCCTGATATTAACCCTTCTGATCTTACCCATGAGGAAGCAGTGTTCCAAGCTTTAACCAGAATCGATTGGTCAACGACTGATTTCCAGCGGCTAGGAAGGGATGAAGAAGTGCCGATACCAACTGATCCGCAACCGTCAAACCGTCGTGATGAAGAGTCCTGATCCGGTCGCCGGTTTATATGGCTACTGTGAAAAACAATGGCACTGTTTGAACTGCTTTGAAGCTTCATGTAATAGGATAGCTGAAACTTTGTTTATCTGCCATGCCATCGAGCATGTTTCATAACGCTTTGTGACAATCTGTGCCGTGCTTCAGGATATATTTTATGCACAGCCTATGATGACTTGCCTTCTTGGGTCCAAAAAACTTAAAAGTGTCTAGTGGTTTACCGCTAAACATGTCATAATATCCAAGAAGTATATAGTACTTTAGCTGAATAATCAAGTGTTTGTACAAAAAATAATATACAGAACATACCTCATTGATTGACCAAACGTGTATACAGCAAAGGTGTTTAACACCAACCCGATACGTTTGATAATTTCATCTTCATAATGCTGGTCTATCTATTAAACCAGACCGGTATAACTACCGGATTTTCTTTATAACACTGGTGATTTAGTCAAACCAGACCGGGTTAATGACCACCGGTTTATAATTGATCATGTACCAACAACTGGTGGTTCGAAAGCAAGTCGGGTCAAGGACGCCGGTTTATCAAAAAATACTTATGATTGTCAACAAACAAAATTCAAATAGGAAAATATGCGAGGCTTTTTACGAGCTGCCAGGCTCCAAATTGATGCTTTTCATGGGCTGCCAGGCCTTTGAGTTAAACCATTTAACAAAGCCTTTTAAGATGGGCCTCCAATTAACCAATCATCATTTTAACTATGACAAGTTCAGGGTCTGTAAAAGATTGACTTCTCAAACGTTCAATGGGTCATGCCAGGTTTACCTGGATAGGAGTGGCTTACTTGATGAAGGCAGGTTAACCCGGGGTTTTAGGTGAATACACCAGGCTTCCAAGCCGTGGCTTGATAGCCAATTATGAGGGTCCTTTCAAACTCTTTGTTGCTTTGCAAAAAAGACCCCCAAGTAACTTTGTGAGGGATGCTCAGCGTGTGCCTATGTTTGAGTTTGTACTGTGTACACTACTCTCTTTGGCTCCACAAATTTTTCCTTGTGTGGCTGAAATGCCTACCAAGAGGTGTAGCTGTGGTTCAAACATGACCAAGCCCCCTAGTGATTTTCTTTATCTTTATGCAGCTCCTAAAGCCGGTTTAACAAAGACTCTGCATTGACCGTTAACTTGTAAAAGCACACATATGATATAAGAAAGAACAGATACCCCGCTTATAACGGGGGCTCCGGTTCATTATATGGTATATACACTGTCATAAATATGTACAGGTGATGAGCCTATGGCTTCAAGTATAGTAAGGCCGAAGGAGAGCTATGTTCCATGGCTGCTTTGTCTCCTCCTCCGATTGACGCGAGTCTTCATGCTCTCGAACATCAATAAGGTAGTAGGATCTGTTGTGCAGATTTTTGCTGACCACAAAGGGTCCTTCCCAAGGGGGGGATAACTTGTGCATATCAGTCTGATCCTGGATGAGCCGGAGCACCAAATCACCTTCTTGAAAGGTTCTAGTTTTAACCCGGCAATTGTGATAACGTCGAAGATCTTGTTGATAAATCACCGAACATGCTGCTGCAACATCCCGCTCTTCATCCAACAGATCCAGAGAATCCTGACGTGCCTTCTCATTATCAGCTTCAACATAAGCTGCCACACCGGGCGAATCGTGACGGATGTCACTAGGAAGAACCGCCTCCGCTCCATAAACCATGAAGAAAGGCGTGTAACCCGTAGACCTATTGGGTGTGGTGTTGATGCTCCATAACACAGAAGGTAGCTCCTCGACCCAACAACCCGGCGTCCACTTTAAGGGAACCATAAGCCTTGGTTTGATACCCCATAGAATTTCTTGATTTGCCCTTTCTGCTTGACCATTAGATTGGGGGTGTGCCACTGATGCTAGATCAAGCCGGATGTGCTCACGTTGATAGAATTCTTCCATCTCTCCTTTTGATAAGTTAGTACCATTATCTGTTATAATGCTATGTAGAAAGCCAAACCGGAATATCACCTTTTTGATGAATTGAACCGCCGTGGCTGCATCACACTTGCTGACTAGCTCTGCCTCTACCCATTTAGTGAATTTATCAACTGCTACTAATAGATGGGTCTTCTTGTCCTTGGAGCGCTTGAAGGGTCCAACCATATCCAGCCCCCAAGTTGCAAACGGCCACGTAATTGGAATCATCCGCAACTCTTGAGCCGGAACATGCGCACGGCGGACAAACTTTTGACATCCATCACATCTTTTGACTAAATCCTCCTCATCAGCATGCGCTGTCAACCAGTAAAAACCATGGCGAAAAGCTTTGGCAACCAACGACTTTGAACCGGCGTGGTGACCGCAATCCCCTTCATTAATTTCTCGCAAAATCTCACAACCTTCTTGAGGAGAAACGCATCGCTGAATTGCTCCTGAAACACTGTAACGATGTAACTCCCCGTTGAGTATGGTCATGGACTTGGACCGCCGGATTATCTGTCGAGCCAATGTTTCCTCAGCTGGTAACTCGCCCCGGTTCATGTAATCCAGATATGGGATCGTCCAATCCGGTATGGCATGCAGAGCTGCCACCAACCGAGCCTCCGGATCAGGAATAGCCAAATCTTCTTCGGTTGGTATTTTGACTGATGAATTGTGCAATACATCAAGAAAAACATTGGGCAGAACTGGTTTACGTTGGGAACCAAGATGACTTAAAGCGTCCGCCGCTTCATTCTTCCGCCGGTCTATATGATCCACCTGATAACCTTTAAAGTGACCAGCCACTGCGTCCACCTCTCGTCGATATGCAGCCATGAGTGGGTCTTAGAATCCCAAGTGCCAGACACTTGCTGAGCCACTAGATCTGAATCGCCGAAGCACTTAACCCGGCTCAAATTCATCTCTTTAGCCATCCGAAGACCGTGGAGTAAAGCCTCATATTCAGCTGCATTGTTAGTACAAGGGAACATTAAGCGGAGGACATAACAAAACTTGTCACCTCATGGGGAAGTTAAAATGACTCCAGCCCCCGAACCCTCTAACTGTCTGGACCCATCAAAATGAATAGTCCAATATGTATTATCTGGTTTCTCTTCAGGTGCCTGTAACTCCGTCCAATCATTGATGAAATCTACGAGTGCCTCGGACTTGATCGCCGTGCGGGGTATATATTTGAGCCCGTGAGGTCCAAGCTCAATGGCCCACTTGGCAATCCGGCCAGTTGCCTCTCTGTTTTGGATGATGTCGCCCAGAGGAGCTGAACTGACCACTCTGATAGGATGGCCCTGAAAATAGTGTTTGAGCTTCCGGCTTGCCATAAACACCCCATACACCAGTTTTTGCCAATGTGGATACCTCAGCTTTGACTCAATGAGCACCTCACAGATATAATAAACCGGCCGTTGAACTAGATACTCTTTGCCAGGCTCCTTGCGCTCTACCACAATGGCTACGCTGACAGCCCGGGCATTAGCAGCCACATATAATAATAATGGCTCTTTATCGATCGGTGCTGCCAGCACGGGGGGTTCCACTAGCTGCCTCTTCAGATCTTCAAACGCCTTATCAGCTGCCTCACTCCAGACAAAGTTATTCGTTTTCTTGAGCATCTGATATAAGGGGATGGCCTTCTCTCCAAGGCGGCTGATAAACCGGCTCAAGGCTGTAATCTGGCCGGCCAGACGTTGCACATTGTTAATACACGCCGGTTTAGCCAAGGACATAATTGCTGCAATCTTTTCCGGATTATCCTCAATGCCTCTGTTTGAAACTAGAAAGCCTAAGAGCTTGCCTGCCGGGACACCGAAAACACACTTCTCCGGATTGAGCATCATCTTGTACCCAGAGATTGTTAAAGGTTTCCCATAGATCATCTATCAATGTCCCCTCCTTTCTGGATTTGACCACAATATCATCTACATACACATGAACATTGCGCCCAATTTGCTTATGAAGGCAATTCTGAACACATCGCTGGTAAGTTGCTTGGGCACTCTTGAGTACAAAGGGCATGGAAACACAGCAGAAGGCTCCAAAGGGAGTTATAAAGGATGTCTTCTCCTGGTCCTTAACTGCCATTTTGATTTGATGATAACCAGAGTAAGCATCCAAGAAACACAAACGGTCACAACCCGCCGTAGCATCAATTATCTGATCAATGCGAGGGAGGGCAAAGGGGTCTGTAGGGCAAGCCTTGTTTAAATCTGTGTAGTCCACACACATGCGCCAAGTGCCATTTTTCTTAAGAACCAGCATCGGATTGGCTAACCACTCTGGATGAAAAACTTCAACAATAAACCCAGCAGCCAACAAACGGGCTACGTCTTCACCTATAGCCTTGCGTCTTTCCTCGTTGAAATGGCGAAGGAACTGTCGGACCGGTTTGAATTTAGGATCAATGTTGAGTGTGTGCTCAGCGAGTTCTCTCGGTACACCTGGCATGTCAGAAGGTTTCCATGCAAAGATGTCCCGATTCTCACGGATGAACTCGATGAGTGCGCTTTCCTATTTGGGATCCAGGTTAGCGCTGATGCTGAACTGTTTGGATGAATCGCCAGGGACAAAGTCAACCATCTTAGTGTCTGTAGCTGATTTGAACTTCAATGCTGGATCATGTTCTGTAGTTGGCTTTTTTAAGGAGGTCATGTCTACCGGATCAACTTGCTCCTTATAGAATTGTAACTCCTCCGTGGCACAAACCGACTCAGCATAAGTTGCATCGCCTTCTTCACACTCCAAAGCAATCTTTCTACTTCCATGTACTGTGATAGTCCCCTTATGCCCTGGCATTTTAAGTTGTAGGTAAACATAACATGGCCTTGCCATAAACTTAGCATAAACCGGCCGCCCAAACAAGGCGTGGTACGGACTTTTGATCTTCACCACCTCAAATGTCAATATTTCTGACCTTGAATCGTAGTCATCTCCAAAAGCTACCTCCAAAGCTATCTTACCAACAGGATATGCAAACTTACCAGGCACCACACCATGAAATACCGTATTCGACGGTTTAAGATCCTTATCTGTCAACCCCATACGACGGAGTATATCATAATACAAAATATTGATACCACTTCCCCCATCCATGAGCACTTTAGTGAACTTGTATCCCCCAACTTAAGGGGCTACCACCGAGGCCAAATGACCTGGGTTATCAACCCGGGGCGGGTGATCCTCTCTGCTCCACAAAATAGGTTGCTCCGACCAGCGTAAATACTGAGGTACTGCCAGCTCAACAGAGTTGACTGCCCTTTTGTGAAGCTTCTGATCATGTTTGCACAAACTAGTAGTGAAGACATGATATTGCCCGCTGTTCAGCTGTTTGGGATTGCTCTAATAACCCGACTGCTGCTGGTGCTGCTGACTCCCCTGATAGTTGTAACCGCCCAGGTTGCCTTGGTGTCCTTGATTAACGTGTCCAGTTTGATTGCCTGGAAACCCTGAACCGGAACCACCACCTCCGTAACCCGGCCCGTGGAAACCTCCTCCTAAACCGCTGGGTGGGCCTCTGTCATATTGGAACATATTGGAATTCTTGAAATCCCGCATGATATAACAATCTTTCCAGAGATGTGATGCCAGTTTATCCTTCGATCCATGCTTTGGACAGGGCTGATTTAACAAACGCTTCAAATTGTTGCCTGGACCTCCACCCCTCTAGGGCTACATGCCTTTACGGCGCTGGCCATTCTCCTGCGCGTTGGTATTTGTGACAAAGTCCAAACCACTACCGGCCTTGCGCTTACCAGCGTTTCCATGGCCTGCCGGATTGTGTTGTTGGCCTTTGGCATTGTCATTCTTCTTACCCTTCTCCGGTTTGTCCTCCTCTGAATCCGGATCCTTGGTATTATCTGAATCGGCATATTTAACCAAAGCGGCCATGAGTGTTGACATGTCATTGCAGTGACGTTTAAGCCTTCCCAATTTTTGTTTCAACGGTTTGAAATGGCAATTGCCCTCTAACGTTAACACTTTGGTGTCTGCATTGATAAGATCTGATGAATGCAAAATCGCCGAGACCCGTTTGACCCAATGGGTCGTGGACTCCCCTTCCTCTTGGACACAAGCGGCCAGATCTACAATTGACATTGGTTGCTTACACGTATCCTTGAAGTTCTGGATAAACCGGTGCTTCAGTTCCGCCCATGATCCAATAGAGTTGGTCGGCAAGCTCTTTAACCAAGTGCGAGCTATTCCTTCCAACATCATGGTGAAATATTTAGCACACACCGCCTCGTCCACATCTAACATCTCCATTGCCATCTCATAGCTTTCCACCCACGCCTCTGGCTGCAAATTGGCGGTGTAATTTGGTACCTTACTAAGTCCCTTGAAATCCTTGGGTAGTCGTACATTACGCAAAGCGGGAGTTAAACATGGTACCCCTAAGGAACTGAACATCGCCCCTGGTTCCACGGAGGCGGTGGGGTGAACCGGAGTATGCTGTCGTGCTTCGTGTCGAGCTGTCAACTCGGCCTCTCGACGTGCGCGGCCATGGTCCACAACATCTTGCGCATTAGCACCTCCCCCGGTTGGGTTGTTCCCTCGTGGCGAATTTCGGCGACGTGCACTACTGGACATGGCCGGTTCGTCTTCCACATGTCTGCTATAACTCCGGCTTGGACAGGGAGTGGAATGAGTCCTCCCACGGCTGTGTGAATATGCTTACTGTTGATTTAGTGCTGTCTGAAGGAGATCCCTGGCCCGATGCGCTTCCACTGCAACTGGTGACTCGCCGTCGGTTGGGAGGGCCGCCAAGCGTGAAGCGGCAGCCACAATGTTGTCCAACGGGTTGGAATAATGCCTGGGCGGCGTTGATGGTACAACGTTGTTCTGGCGAGGCAGGTCCGTCGTGCGTGGTTGAACCGGCACTCCTGCTCCCGGCGCCCCCGCCCGGTTTAGCATGGGCTGGTTACCGGCTCCTGCACCTGGCATGCTGAAAAGATTCCGCGGCTCATAAACCGACGGGAGACGTGATCGGTACCTTCTTCTCATGACTTCCTCTGAAGCATTCTGATCCAGTCTAATCCGATAAGCCTATGCTTCCAAATCGGCCCGCTCCGTAGCCATCCTGGCGTTCTCTGCTGCCAGGTCCGCTTTAGCCTGGGCTATCTAATCTTTCATTTTTACAATCTCCGCATCATGCTGATTCCTGACTGCTGCGTCTACCTCCGCGGACATCAGTGTTGCCAGAGCGTCAAACAAATCAGACAAGGCTTGGGCCAGAGGTGGCACCGAGCTTCCTGCCCCTGCTGGTGTGGCCGTCGTTGAACCGGAGAGCATTGCTGCGGCGGTAGATGAATGAGGCGCCGATTGTGTGCCGGCCATGAAGATGGCGGCCCGGTTTGGCAGACCAGGGGAATCCGGAATACTGTTGCCCTCGGATCCTCCCTCAATCTGGCCGTCCTGCAACTGGTAAAGCGATTCGGTTTCTCCATAAGACTCGTCATCAGAGCAGACTATGGTTCCTCCATCGGAGACCGGTCCGTCCTCGTGCCCCGATCCATGGATGACACCTACGAAAACATGCCTTGCCTCGGGCTGAACGGCGAAGAACTTGCACGCCGAGCCATTTCGATGATGTCGGTGCAGATGTCCGGCTCGGGGGCTGGTTGGCCGATCTTGCCGATGAAGACGTGAATCCCACCAAAGGGGACCCGGTACCCGTATTCGATTGAATCGGTCTCGGGACCCCATCCTGCATTGTCAATGTAGAGCTTTCCGCAGCGACTCTTCATCATCCGGCCCACAACGTATCCCTTGAGTCCATCGAAGCTGCCCTTCAAGAACTTAAAACCATCATGCAATAGCCCACGGTGGGCGCCAACTGTCGTGGGTTTGTCACGGCAGATGTCCTCGTGAAAGGACTTAGTCGTGGAGTGTCAGGACCCCGATCCTAAGTCACACCGATCTAGCATGTAACACATCATATCACTTTGTGGCCTCACGCACGGTATTCCCACGGGTGCCACCTTACTTGGCCCGGGACCGTTTGCGCCTTTTGGCTCACGTATATGATAGTGTCGCTGGCATCCATATGACGAAGAACCCGGGCCGACATGGCTAGTCGTGAACCCAAAGCGGCACTAACCCATGGGGACAGGCATACAGGAATCAACCTCGAGCATGTCGGTCAACAGCGTGTGAATCCGGGTTGTAGCACTGGGCTAACAGGACTCTGGTAACCCGGGCTGTAGCAGGCTAGGCAGGACTCCGGATTTCACCGCGTGACATTTCCCCGAAGGGACAGACACAGGAACGAAGTGAAACACATGCCGGCCAGTCAAGTGTCCTGAGCAGTAGTGCTGGGCTAGCAGGACTCCGGTGAACCGGGCTGTAGCGGACTACTATGGCTCATGGAAGCACTAGACTACATTTCCCCATAAGAGAGGCTGCCAAGGATAAACAACTAGATTGTCGGATCCCACACATACACACAATATGCTCGATATGTGTAAATACAACATGGCATCACAACAAGACTCTTCGACTCAAGTATTTATTCATTAGGCTCCGAGGAGTGAGATATTACAAACATGGGTCTCATGACCCAACATTCAGAGCATACAAGTCAAAACACATGCAGAAGCTTAACATGTTTGAGTACAGACATCTACAAATGAAAAAGCCTGAGAAGCCTGCCTATCTACAAGACCCTCCCAAGGTACAAGATCGTAGCTGAGGTAACGAGCTAAACATCGAAGTCCAAGCGAAACTACTAGCGGTACTGAAGTCTCTCTGCAAAACATAAATTAAGAAAACGTGAGTACAAATGTACCCAGCAAGACTTACAACAGAACTAACTACATATGCATCAGTATCAACAAAGGGGGTGGTGGAGTTTAACTGCAGCAGGCCAGCTTTGATTCGGTGGCTATCCTGAACTACGACTGCAAGTAACTCTTTGAGGTGGCGCACACGAGTCCACAAATTCACCATACCAATACACCACTATGGATCCGCTCCCGTCTCCCTGCAAGAACGCCATCCATAGCACTCACACTTATCTTGCGAGTTTTAGAGTATCCACTTTCACTTGTCTATGAACTATGCAAGGGGTCCAAGTTTCCATATCCCAGGAATCCAGCTATTCGAATAGATAATGATAACCCTGCAGGGGTGTACTTCTTCATACACGCTCTCGCCACTTATCGCCCTGTACACGTCATGTACCTCGGTAACCTTCAAGCGGAAGCCGGGCGAGGGAGTCGGCCACGACCTGACTAACCACACAAGTCCCTCGTCCAGGTTTATCGCCTATTCGGGTTCCATCCGCAAGGAGATCCGGTCGGGGTGTCGCTCACGGCCCCAAACAAATGTGTGCAGGGTTCCCAAGCCCACCTCGACGGATGGATCTACGCTTGGTACACCGTGCCATGGTGCCTAGTCTGTCCCAAGCCCACCTGTACCAGGTACCACTTGGTAGACTACTAACACGACCTACAAACACCAGAAACTAGTTGCAACTCCTGGACAGAGATCGGGTTGATTAATAAGTCGAGAGGGGCACTTAAGCATTCCAATGTGTGGTAGTAACTGTTCATGGATCACAAACACAGAACTCAGTTCCTGAGGACGGCTGCAATGAGACAACCACCATGTACTCCTTCATGGCCTCTCACCGCTACCTTTACCAAATCATGTTCACACACTTAGCTCACACATAGTAGGACATGTTCACACACCTCCGATTCATCTCTGATGAACCAGACCTGACTCAACTCTAAGCAGTAGCAGGCATGACAAACAAGCATGAATGAGTAGGCACATCAGGGCTCAAACAACTCCTACTCATGCTAGTGGGTTTCATCTATTTACTGTGGCAATGACAGGTCATGCAGAGGAAAGGGGTTCAACTACCGCAGCATGTAACAGTTGAATCGATGTTGTCCTAATGCAGTAAAAGAGAGAAGGAGAGAGAGAGTGGGATTGTATCAGAATGAACAAGGGGGTTTTTCTTGCCTGGCACTTCTGAAGATAGTATAACTCTTCATCGGTGTCATCGATCTCATCGTTGGAATACATCTATCAAGAGGGGACAATCACCGACTAGCAAAGAAGTTACACAATCAATGCAATGCACATTCACATGAATGACATGTCATGTTAAGGTACTGAATTTACCTAATGCAATATCTAGCCAAGTTAATTGAAGTGGAACTCAAACAAGATCAAATTCCAACTCCAAATGTTATTTCATAAATTGCCCTAATCATCATTTGTCCTATTCAGTGAGGTTAAATTGTTCAAACATGCATGAAAATGCCATATTCAGATTCTTTGGATTTTTTTGATAATTTTTCATATATAATTTATTTCATTTGGAGCTATAGATTAATTTCTATGATTTTTAGAAGTTTTGGACATTTTCTGGAATTTCCTGAATAAAAATAAATCCAGAAACTGCATTACTGCATCAGCATGACCTCACAGTGACGTCAGCAGGTCAACGGCTCGGTCCAGGTCAAACCTGACGTGTGGGGTCCACACATTAGTGACACAGTTAACTAACAAGGTTAACTGAAATTAAACTAAACCTAATCTAGTTTAGTTAAGGCCTGGGCCCACATGTCAGAGGCTAAAAACTAACTAAATAAATTAACACTAACCTGGGTTAATTAGCAGGGCTAGCCCCACGCGTCAGTGACCTAGGGTGGTTAAACCCTGGTCAGGCGGGGTCAAATCCCCGGGTCAACTCGGTCAAACCTGCCGGCGACTAACCGCTGGCGAGGTCCGGAAGGCGGCGATGCGCGGAATCACAGCATAGGCCATGGTTCAAGGCGCGGATGGCACCGTTGGAACCTTGAGCCTCGTCCGCGTCGGCTGGTGCTAGTGGGGTCGCTGGAGACGACCTAGATCGACGGCGGTGTCCGCTTCCGCGGCGGCCGGAGTTCGGTGAAGATGGACAGCGTGCTACGGTGCACGGGAGGACGAGTGGGTAGGTGTTCTGGGTTCCTGGGAACACGTTGAGGACGAAAACATGCTCAGAGGCGACATTTGCGGGCTCTAGCCACAGCGGCGACATGGCCGGCGACGAGCAAGCTTTCGGGCAGGATGGTGTAGCTAGCTAGGGCGCAAATTAGGCAACGGGGCATGGGGGAAATGGTGCAGCGGCTCACCGCAGTTCTTCTAGTGCTGCTGGCGAGGCAAGGGAGGCACGGGGTCCGGCGAATCGACGGTGGTGATCCACGGGTCCGAGGAGGAAAAAGAGCTTGGAGTCGTCGTCATAGAGCTTTTGGCGGCGCCTGGATTGGTGCAGAGAACGCAGGGGTCGAGGCGGAGCTCGTGGCATAGCTGGATGGGCGTGGGAAGGCGATGGCAGCGGCGAACGGGGGCGGTGCATCCATGGAGGCTTCGGCCATGGCGGGGAACGGGCAAGGGGGAGAGTGAGGGAGGGAGAGATCGATCCATACGGGTCTGGGGGGTGGCGTGGCGCGACGGAAGGCTCAGGGCGCCCCGGGAAAGCATGAGGTGGCTAGGCGCGCGCGTGCGTGCCGCGGGCTCACGCCCTCGTGCCTACTAGCACGAGGTTGAAGACAGGGGAGGAGTTGGGCTGGGCTGGCTACAGTGTTGGGCCGCACAGATGGGCTGCAGGTAAGCCAGGTAGGTTTCTCCTTTCTCTATTTTATTTCATGTTTTATATTTTTCTGCAACTTTGTGGCTTTTCTAAAAATGCTTAGGCACTTTCAAAAATCACCAAACTTCTCATGCCCACTGTTTAGCATATAACCAACACGGAACATTTCAGTTTAGGATTATTTGGACATCTAAAATATTCTATAGCATTTAAATGCCCAATTGCAAATAGAGTATGATTTAATTTAGTGACCCTATGATGTCCTAGAAATATGTGGACCATTTTTGTCAGAGGTTTAAGACCAAGGCAAAGATGATGAACATTTTAGAAGGGCATTTCAGGTTCATTGAAAAAGATTTTAGTAAATCCTAGTTGGATTAATGGGGTGCTGGGGGTTCTGTCATCCCCATTTCAATTTTCTGAGTAAAGTAGACATGATGCAACACCATATGTTAGCACTAGGCATTACCAGAACTAGGGATGTGACATGGAGCCATCACAATGGGTTAGCTTAAAGGGGTTAAACCGGACAAGGGGACAAGGGAGTTTATACTAGTTCGGCCCCTTCGATGAAGGTAAAAGCCTACGTCTGGTTGTGATTGGTATTGCTAGGGTTTCGAAGGCCAGGGAGCGAATCCGCTTTGTTTGGCTCTCGAGTTGTTGTTGTCTATCTCTAAACCGCGGCCGGGTCGTCCCTTTATATACATAGGTTGACGCCCGCCGGGCTACAGAGTCCCGAAGCCGGTTTATAAACGTATCCGGTTCGGCCTCTCTCTTTCTATCTTACTATACAAGTTACATGACTAAGTCGGTTTACATTTACAAACTGTAACCCGCCTTTGGGCCCTCCGTAAAGCTCCATCATCTTTACATCTTCATGGGCTTCTAATCTTCAAAGAGTCAACCCGGTTACATAAGGCCGTTTTACCTCCAGTAGTAATATCCCCAACACAGGGCGTGTCACTAGGGTGCGTCCTTTTCACCTGAATGTGGGGTTGGGTGGGAACCGACGGTTCCCAGCCGGCTGCCTGAGTTTTCCAGGCACTTTTCCATTGTGCAGTACTTGTATACTATGGTTGCCAATTCTGCGAAGCGTGTTATGTGATGTCGGTTGATGGCGCTGAGGATTCCTTCATCCATGCAATTACTACGGAACGCTGTGATCACGTGTTTGTCGTGGCAATCTTCAATCTTATCTTTGACAAGGAGGAATCTGGCCCAGAAGTGGTGGGCTGTTTCCTTATACTGCTGTCGTATGCCCCTGAGAGCGCTTATGTCTGGGTTGGTGGGTGGACTGAAGTCCGAACCCTGGCCCAAATTAGGATCCGGGGTTTGACGAATCTCCGGATTTAGTAGTTCGGGCTCCGGGTTGTCAGCTGATTTTTTGGGCTTGTCGTCCGATTCTATGTTCGGAGGACAGGACCTATCTTTCTGTAGAGAGGTTTCCGGATCTTCAAGTTCAGAGATCCGAACATAGTTCGTCCTTAATATAGAGGAAGAGTTGTCGTCTTGCTCCTCTACTACCGCTACTTGATGGGTGATCGGTGGAGTTTTAATTCTCTCTGGTCGGGTTTAAACCCAATCCAATCATAGTCCGTGGCGACCCCCAGGGTGGCGAAGCGATCTAGGAGCTCATTTAAAGACAACAGCTCCACCGGATCCATCTCCTTGGAGTTCTTAGAGTCAACCTGAAGAGGATTTTTGATGACCCGAGAAGTCAACGTCGGCTTAATGGCCAAACGGGCGGTCATAATGAAGCCACCCAGCCGAAGGGTTTGGCCTGGGGCCAGTGCTCCTCTGGAGGTGACGTTGTCCTTGAGAACAAGGCGAGCCATCGATCCTATCTTTTGACGGCACAGTGGAACTCTCAATGAAAGAACCAATGTCAGTGTCAAAACTGGCGGATCTCGGGTAGGGGGTCCCGAACTGTGCGTCTAGGATCGATGGTAACAAGGGACGGGGGACACAATGTTTACCCAGGTTCGGGTCCTCTCTATGGAGGTAATACCCTACTTTCTTCTTGATTGATCTTGATGAATATGAGTATTACAAGATTTCATCTACCACGGGATTGTAATGGCTAAACTCTAAAAGTCTAGTCAGCTATGATTATTCGGGTGAAAGTATATCTATGGACCTAGCCCTCCGGTTTATATAGACACGGGAGGGATCTAGGGTTTACACAAGGTTGGTTACAGAGAAAGGAATATTCATATTTGGTCGCCAAGCTTGCCCTCCATGCCAAGGAGAGTCCCATCCAGACACGGACAGAGCCTTCGGTCTTCGTATCTTCATAGCCCATCACTCCAGCCCATATCCAATAGGTCGGACGCCCGAGGACCCCTTAGTCTAGGACTCCCTCAAGGTGGACGCGTCGGCGTACCGCTCCTCACAGCGACGCATCGAGGTGGACGCGTTCGTGTTCCCAATCTCGCCAGCACATGCGTCGGCGGACGCGTCGGCTCCCCGCTACGAGGAGAATGTCGTGCCGCCCGCCGAGCCCCAAAGCCTTGAGGAGCTTTGGAAAGAAATAGATGTATCCTTGGGGGAGGCTTTGCCTCCGGTAGAGCACTCCAAAATAGAGGCAGAGAAGAAGGTCGAGGAAGAGAAGCGCGCCATGGGACAAGCTGCCTGGCAGGTATGTCGCATCCGAGAGAGTCAGGCAATTGGCTCTTTGGCAGAAGGCTCGTGCGAGGCCCGTGAGGGTGGTGGAGGACGCCCGTGCCAAAGCCCTGAGTGCAGTCGGGCCCAAGCGCCTCGTCTATGCTTGGCGGTATGTGGACAAGATGCCTGGCAGGTATGTCGCATCCGAGAGAGTCAGGCAATTGGCTCTTTGGCAGAAGGCTCGTGCGAGGGCCGTGAGGGTGGTGGAGGACGCCCGTGCCAAAGCCCTGAGTGTAGTCGGGCCCAAGCGCCTCATCTACGCTTGGCGGTACATGGACCGGGTGCACGCTTCCAGCAAGGAGGAGTACCTGTTGGCGCCGAATCACCACACCGGTGAGATCGCGCTCGCCCGCCGGCAAGCCGCCAATCAGCACCTCACGAGTTGCGAGGCTGAGGAAGAGGTGTTGTATCGGCGCGCTTGGAAACGGCTGCATTCCAGGGCACTCATGGCAGGCCGCAAGTGTTCCTGCGAGCGTCGTGGCTTTTAGATGGAGTATAATTTAGTTTCGTAAGGCCATCTCATTAGTTTTGGGACGCAAATGATAAATCCCGAACGTTCAGGAATTATTAGCGTCCTTAATTAAGTATGTAAAAGGGAAATTTTGGAAACCTTGTGTATCCATACGCATTTTGTAAGTACGTGCATATAACACAAACTTTACTACTCCTATATACTATCGCACTACACGTCTCTCTCTACATATATGCTTGCAGACTGTGCTACTCCCTCCGTCCAGGTGAATAAGTCATCTTTGTTTGTGCACTATGACCAAGAAGGATGGAAGACTTATACACCTAGGCGGAGGGAGTACTACCATTACTTATGTATGTGCAAATGCACGTTTTAACATTACGATGTGGTTTTTGTAAAAGTAGAAAAATAGCACTAGTCAAGCTTGTGAAACGATTCAATGCAAAACAAATGCAAAAATGCTTGTTTGATTGTTTACTTTTAGCTTCCTTCTCTGTGGTTATTTCTCTGTCATACTTTGTACGGAGTATCTCATTGGTCGGAAATGCATGCAAATTCCCAAACCGCTTCCTACACCATGTATCGAATTTTTTTCCTAACAAGTTGTGCCATGCATTTGGAATTCCAACTTGAGTACTACTACTAGTAGGAGTACCAGGGGCTAGTTATTTTAGGCTTCTAGATAAGTAATCACATAACTACTACCTCCATCCTGGTTTATTGGTCCCCATTTTAATTTGTTTCAAATTTTGATCATAAATTTAACTAATGAAATGTTAGTGCATGTCACATGCACTAACATTTTATCAGTTAAATCTTTGGTCAAAATTTAGCACAAATTACAATGGTGACGAATAAACCAGGACGGAGGTACTAGTGGTAGTTTAGAGGCCCAAATAAATGAGTGAGGCGCCTTAGGGGGTGTTTATTTCCAGGGACTTTTTGGTGTAGGGACTAGAAAAAGTCCCTCTTAGAGACTTTTTAACCAAACGGGAGGGACTACTAGGGATTAAAAGTTGCTTTTTGGGACTAAATGAAGAAGACTCTCAAGAAGAGTCTTTTTTGGGACTTTTTGGGACTTTTCCAACAATGCCCCTCCCTGCACCCATTGCCCCGCCGACCCATGGTGTTGTTTGGTTGTTATTTTTCTGTAAACTAGGGGTAACATGGTCATTTAATAACCTCTAGGGAGGGACTAGGGACTTTTTAGTCCCTGGAAACAAATAGGGAGGGACTTTTAGGGACTAGGGACTTTTTAGTTGGGACTAGAAAAAGTCCTGGGACTTATGAACCAAACAGGGCCTTAATGTTACTCTCCACTGTGACTAGTCTTATGGGAAAAGCCAGGGAAGAGATGACTTATTTTTAAGCCGCCAAAAGAACTGGCCCTATGAGTAGTAGCTAGGGATACTAGGAGTAGTAGCTAGGGATCGAGTGTGCGAGATGAACCAAAGAAAGTAAATGCAGAGAGATGAAATGCAACAAAGACGAAGGGATGTGATGGTTGCTTGTCCGCTTATTTCACCAGGCCACTTATTACTGGGAGTGGTTGGGTTTTGTGATATGACGGATTTACTGCCGCACCACGAGCGGGGTGAGACTCGCGTGCAGCACCACCCTCTACACTAGTACTATATCGGTCGTGGTTTATTAGTCCCCCATTGAATTTGACGGAAGATTTAACTGACAAAATGTTAGTGCATGTCTACAAAAACTATATCGTTGGATTCATATTTGAACATAGTTTTCAATGATATAATTTTAGGTGGCATGCATCAGCATTTATCGTACTATATATAATGTTAGTTCAATTTTTGGTCGTACTAATCTATAGTAAGGTGCCCGTGCGTTGCATGGAACAGTGAAATGCATTGATCGGGGAGTTGTTTATTTTGACAAAGGATGTGGGGGTCATCTCATGTGTAACGGGTATCGATAGGTTTCTTCGAATATTAATTCATCTCTAGAGCTCACAAACATCCGGGTGAAATAGATAAAAAAGTATCTTTTGCAAACAAAAGCGTTCAACTGTTCAACCTGCATCCAAAACTTGTGAAGAAATAACACTTATTGTGCTTTGCAAGAAATGATCTTTAAGAATTAGTTTTTGAGTATCGATTGTTATACATGTTGGCTATAGATGACATGGCACTTTCTTATAGTCAACAGTTGGCTATACAAGTATTAACCATGCCATTATACACCTAGATGGAGGGATTAAATCGGGATGACTTGGAAGGGGGCAGAGGAGATGTAAGAAATGGTTCATCATAAGTCTTTCACCAGTATTGTAGTAAAAATTTCGTACATGGAAGATTCTAGACTAAACCATAAATGGATACACTTTTATTCATGCGCGATACTCCAATAGAGCAAGATCATGCATGGAAGTCTCCACATGCTTAGACAACGGATTACATTGAACGAAGACTAATGATCAACATTTAACTTGGTACTGCATATGTCCAGGTGAACCTCCTTGGAGTCCCCGTGCACATTGTTGGGGTCAATTCATGCAATGCGTCTTCCATGTCCACATCAGCGGGAAGGTCCCAGCTCGGCACAGTCCAAGTTAGCTTGACGTAGCCAGTGTCACCGCCCATGTACATCCGAGGGTTAGTAATAGTGAGCATGCACCCGTACATCGGCTCATGTCAGTGTCAGCGTCGGCGGCGTCGCCCCTGATGCACACTACCGAGATGGGGCGGCGGACTGCGCGGGCCTCGCCGGTGCCCACGATCAAGAGGAAGACATTGTCGTCCTCCTCCGAGACTAGGAGGCGGCGGTGATCCTCCAGTAACTCTGGCACGGTGAATGGGTAGCACGTCACGTACTTGATGTTCTTCGTCGTGGGCCAGTAGTGATAGACAGACGCCTGCGTGAGATGATGCACGAGGTCCACCGGCGAACCCCAAAACGGCGTCGGGCACTCATAGCAGTAGACAAAGGGCTCCTTGGAGGCATCGACCAGGCCGTCCATGAGCAAGTAGGGGATGGTGCGCCAGTTGACTATATGAGCAAGTTACTACAAGATTTAGTCTGAATAAGCACAAAATAAATCATGATGGCTATAACAGAGATTAAACTAATCATGTGGACTAGCATAGTAGATGAACAGATCGAATCTAGGACACAGACTAGAAACATGAATTCTACCATGATTTCGAACAGGAAGGGCAGAAACACATACGGTGCAACGGGAGCAGCACCGTTGGCGTTGAGGTTGTCGCCCATGTCGTTGAGGAAGAGGTTGCTGAGGTCGGGGAAGAAGTCGTCGTCGGTGAAGTCATCGCTGCCAACAGTCGCGAGAGTGCGCTCCCCAAATTTCAACAGCGCCCACCGAATGGAGCGCGGGAGGGAGTGGGTGTAGGGGACGTTGCGCCCGCCGAATGGAGCGCAGGAGTAGCCCACGAAGCAGTACATGGTGCTCCTCCCTAGTCTCTACAATGCAAGAGATAAACCTTTATAACAATGAGCTCGTCCGTTGCAACGGATCCATAGTAGAATAATACATATTCAAAAATTTGAAAGAAAATAGTTTAGTTTTGATATACATATCACTAGAAATATCTTATGTTTCACACCAAATATATTCTTTGGGCTGTTTTGATGAAGTAAGGGAGGAATGTGGTTGGTTTCAAGATACCTAGGGGTTTTGTGTAAACTTGAGCAGAGAAGTGGGAATTGTTGCAAAAGGCCACAACTTACATCACAGCTGTTAGATGGAGATCTAATGGTCAGAAATGGCGGATGGCCGACACACCATCATCACCAACTGAGTCTTTTATAGGAGTAGGAGTAGATAAAAAACCGAGTTGGTGATGATGGTGTGCCTGCCATCTTATAATATAGATTGTCCGATCTATATCTGAAGGATAGAAAGCAAACAATGACAATTTTACAAAAGATACCCGTACCTCTCTCCATATTTACAGATAAGGCCTTGCCTCATTCATCCTTATCTCCCACAAACTCATTTCTGAGCAATTAAAAAAGGAAGTCTCTGGAACAATCTGGCATGGTGGCCGCTACCGGCGCCGTCCATCCCCACGCCTCCGCCCAGTCCGATCACCAGTCACCACCATGCCCCACTCCTCCTCACCTTGTCTATCATCTTTTTTAAGATATATTTTTTTCGATGAAATGGTCGACATACAATTTTCCGATAAAATTCTCAAGATATCATTAGTTTTTACACATGGGATTACTCCTGCATGGGTCAATCACAACATGTGTGTTGTAAAAAAAATGCATCTTGATGTTCCATGCAATGCACGGGCATCTTGCTAATTTTTCTACATATAATTCAAAACACCACGTAGACACGGTCTTTGACCATTTTACAACTATGTTAGTATCATTGTTTGTGGTCAGCCGGTGCAAGTTATAGCCCCGGGTGTTTTAACCTTTTTTAGTAATGATAGCTGGCGATTGTTCGCCATGAGCTCAATCCTGGCAAATCCCTCGTAACCATCAGATTTCCATCCAATAGTGGCATGTTTTTAAGCCACAGTATTTGACAAAACCGCCACCCTTACACACGTAATGTAACTGCATCGCGGGCGTTTGCAACTGCCATGTCTCCCAGCGAACGTTTGCTGGGGATTGGAGTTAGCACCGATGGCCGTTCGTAGTCGTTCCACGCTCGGTCATTGAACTTTGTAACTATTTTAGATTAGAATATACTACTCCTCCAGTCCTACTCCACTACTACTCTACTCAAGCAAGTTAGGGCATAGTAGTAGGTACTATAGGGAGTACAAGTACTGTGATCACTCAAGCAAGTTGTCTGGCATCGATATGACTCTACGCTGCTGGTAGGTCTCTCATAACTCAAGCGGCGTGCTGTACTCATCATCACTTGTCCACTTCCCGCAGCACATATTCGCTTCTCCATCTTTGTCAGCAAATAATCTCGTCCAATCTTCCATCCCTGCTAAGGCGCCTCCCCCCCCTCGTTCGAAACCCAAGCACTAACAATGGTAGAACCGAGCAACGTTCGCTGAAAGAGTGGCTAGAATTCGCTCACCATAGAGGTAATCAAGCTCATTGTTTCACGTGTGGACAATCTCAGTACCATGCTGCTTGCCGCGTGCTCATCAGGGATGTACCGTTTACTCAAAGCCCTCAGGCTAGAGCTTTTTAAGCCAGCTTCTTGCTTGCTGATGCCGCATGATCTTCAGAAACGGCATGTCACGCAGCATAACAATTGTAGGGTGGCGAGCATCAACCCCATTAACTATGATCCGACCCCATCACGCTCAACTACACTAACGGCATGTACTGGGTCGACACAAACACGTCTTGGATGGTGCTCGTCGACGGTCGCGGCAGCTAGATGCTCGTGGAGGTCTACACCCGGCGATTGATCCCCCTTCCTTCGATTAATACTGCACTGCTTTGGCATTGCGACACAAAATACTCGAAATCTCATAGTAGCCAACATGATACCAAGTTTGATTGTCTCAAGGTTGTAATCTGCCAAGTGCCCATAAGATGCCCATAAGATCTGCGAATTATAAAGACTTCAAGCTAATTGTGTTCTTCAACCGCGGTCTTGCATATCTGACAGGTCACTGCGGTAAGTGGATAAATCTGCATGTCCATCAGGATCATACATCCTCCATGGTTCTCTGATGTCATTGAACACAAGGGCTTCATTTATGCTGTCGACTCCTTCTATGACTGGATGTATTGCTGGCCTACTCCAAGCATCGCTAGAAACGGCTGTTAGAGCAGTATGTTAGTTTCCTATGATATCACGATGGCTTGCTTATATTACTGTCAACATTTACTAAGAAAATATTCATGCTCATAACATGTTGTTCTTACGATTGACTACATTAAGAGCCTTTTTTATTTGACTCCAACTTGATATGATGTTGTAGGCCGCCTGGTGTCCCTACCCTTCCTAATCCCAGACCCTTTCAAAGAAAAGCGGCATGGCAGTTGTAGGTGGTTCCTAGCTCGATGATACGTCCATTTTGCATCATGCTTTTATATCGATATTTATTGCATTATGGGTTGTTATTACACATTATGTCACAATACTTATGCCTATTCTCTCTTATTTTACAAGGTTTACATAAAGAGGGAGAATGTCGGCAGCTGGGATTCTGGGCTGGAAAAGGAGGAAATATTAGAGACCTATTCTGCACAACTCCAAAAGTCCTAAAACTTCACGGAAGATGTTTTCCAAATATATAAAAAAATACTGAGAGCAAGAACATCACCAGGGGGGCCACACCCTTCCCACGAGGGTGGGGGCGCGCCCTACCCCCCAGGGCGCCCCCAAATACCTCTTGGGCCCCCTGGTGGCCCTCCGGTGGCCATCTTTTGCTATATGGAGTCTTTCGATGGGAAAAAAATCATAAGCCATCTTCTCGGATGAAACTCCGCCGCCATGAGGCGGAACCTTGGCGGAACCAATCTAGGGCTCTGGCGGAGCTGTTCTGCCGGGGAAACATCCCTCCCGAAGGTGGAAATCATCGCCATCGTCATCACCAACCCTCCTCTCATCGGGAGAGGGCAATCTCCATCAACATATTCATCAGCACCATCTCCTCTCAAAACCCTAGTTCATCTCTTGTATCCAATTCTTGTCTCCAAGTCCGGGATTGGTGCTAGTAGGTTGCTAGTAGTGTTAATTACTCCTTGTAGTTGATGCTAGTTGGTTTATTTGGTGGAAGATCATATGTTCAGATCCTATATGCATATTAATACCCCTCTGATTATGAACATGTTTATGCTTTGTGAGTAGTTACTTTTGTTTCTGAGGACATGGGAGAAGTCTTGCTATTAGTAGTCATGTGAATTTGGTATTCGTTCGATATTTTGATGAGATGTATGTTGTCTCTCCTCTAGTGGTGTTATGTGAACGTCGACTACATGACACTTCACCATTATTGGGGCCTAGAGGAAGGCATTGGGAAGTAAGAAGTAGATGATGGGTTGGTAGAGTGACAGAAGCTTAAACCCTAGTTTATGCGTTGCTTCATAAGGGGCTGATTTGGATCCATATATTTCATGCTATGGTCAGGTGTACCTTACTACATTTGTTGTAGTTGCGGATGCTTGCAGTAGAGGTTAATCATATGTGGGATGCTTGTCCAAGTAAGGGCAGTACCCAAGCATCGGTCCACCCACATACCAAATTATCAAAGTACCAAACGTGAATCATATGAACGTGATGAAAACTAGCTTGACGATATTCCCATGTGTCCTTGGGAGCGCTTTACATCTTATAAGAGTTTGTCCAGGCTTGTCCTTTGCTACAAAAAGGATTGGGCCACCTTGCTGCACCTTATTTACTTTTGTTACTTGTTTCTCGTTACAAATTATCTTATCACCAAACTATCTGTTACCACTTATTTCAGTACTTGCAGAGAATACCTTGCTGGAAAGCGCTCATCATTTCCTTCTGCTCCTCGTTGGGTCCGACACTCTTACTTATCGAAAGGACTACGATAGATCCCCTATACTTGTGGGTCATCAAGACTCTTTTCTGGCGCCGTTGCCGGGAAGTGAAGCACCTTTGGTAGGTGGAATTTGGTAAGGAAAAATTTATATAGTGTGCTGAAATTTACTGGTACTTGTTATCATGGAAAGTAATCCTCTGAGGGGCTTGTTCGGGATATCTTCACCCCGACCAGTAGAGCAAAGAGTTGCTCCTCAACGTACTGAACCTACTGAAAATGAAAATGAAAATGCTTGCTTTGAAGTTCCTTCGGGTATGATAGAAAAACTGCTAGCTAATCCTTTTTGAGGAGATGGAACAAAACATCCTGATGAACATCTGCTATATGTGGATCAAGTTTGTGGATTATTTAAGCTTGCAGGTGTACCTGGAGATGTTGTTAAGAAGAAGGTCTTCCGCTTATCTTTGAGGGGAGATGCATCGACATGGTATAGGCTATGTGATGATATGAGGTCTTGGAATTACAAACGATTGAAATTGTAATTTCATCAGAAGTTTTATCCTATGCATCTTGTTCATCGTGATCGCAATTATATATATAATTTTTGGCCTCGCGAAGGAGAAAGCATCGCTCAAGCTTGGGGGGGGGCTTAAATCAATGTTATATTCATGCCCCAATCATGAGATCTCAAGGGAAATGATTATTCAGAATTTTTATGCTCGGCTTTCTGGTAACAATCGCACCATGCTTGATACTTCTTGTGCTGGCTCTTTTATGATGAAGACTATTGAATTGAAATGGGATTTATTGGAAATAATTAAACGCAACTCTGAAGATTGGGACCTCGACAATGGTAAGGAGTCAGGCATGACACCTAGTTTTGATTGTGTTAAATCTTTTATGGTTACTGATATTTTCCGTAAATTTAGCACTAAATATGGACTTGACTCTGAGATAGTAGCTTCTTTCTGTGAATCTTTTGCTGCTTATGTTGATCTCCCCAAGGAGAAGTGGTTTAGATATCATCCTCCCATAGAAGTAAAAGTAGCGGCACCTATTAAAGTTGAAGAAAAGACTATCACTTATAATGATCCTATTGTTCCAACTTCTTATGTTGAGAAACCACCTTTCCCTGTTAGGATAAAGGATCATGCTAAAGCTTCAAATGTAGTTCGTAAAAGCGATATTAAAACATATACACCTCCTGAGCAAGTTAAAGTTGAACCTAATATTGCTATTGTTAAAGATCTCTTGTATTATAATATACATGGGCATGTTATTTATTTCTGCAATGAAACTGCTAGAATTGCTAAACCTCGTGATAAAGATAAACCTAGACCTGTGGTAGGCATGCCTGTTATTTCTGTTAAAATAGGGGATCATTGTTATCATGGCTTATGTGATATGGGTGCTAGTGCTAGTGCAACACCTTATTCCTTATACCAAGAAGTTATGCATGATATTGCACCTGCTGAGATGGAAGGTATTGATGTCACAATTAAACTTGGCAATAGAGATACTATTTCACCAATGGGAATTGTTAGAGATGTCGAAGTCTTGTGTGGGAAAACTAAATATCCTGCTGATTTTCTTATTCCTGGTTCCCCACAAGATAGCTTTTGTCCCATTATATTTGGTAGACCCTTATTAAATACTGTTAATGCTACCATAGATTGCAAAAGAGATGTTGTTACTATCGGTTTAGATGATATGACTCATGAATTTAATTTTTCTAAATTTAGTAGACAACACCGAGAAGAATAATTACCTAGTAAGGATGAAATTATTGGTCTTGCTTCTATTTCCGTACCTCCTAGTGATTCTTTAGAACAATACTTGCTAGACCATGAAAATGATATGTTTATGAATGAAAGAAGTGAATTAGATGAAGTATTCTTTAAAAGAGGAACCTATTCTGAAAAACAATTTACCTGTTGAAATCCTAGGGGATCCTCCTCCACCCAAGGGTGATCCCGTGTTTGAGCTTAAACTGTTACCTGATACTCTTAAATATGCTTATCTTGATGAGAAAAAGATATATCCTGTTATTATTAGTGCTAACCTTCTAGAACATGAAGAAGAGAGATTATTCAAAACTCTGAAGAAGCACCGTGTTGCTATTGGGTATACTCTTGATGATCTTAAGGGCATGAGTCCCACTCTATGTCAACATAAAATTAATTTGGAAGAAGATGCTAAACCAGTTCGTGATCATCAATGCCGGCTGAATCCCAAAATGAAAGAAGTGGTAAGAAAGGAGATACTAAAGCTCCTTGAGGCAAGTATTATTTATCCCGTTGCTGATAGTCAATGGGTAAGCCTTGTCCATTGTGTCCCTAAGAAGGGAGGTATTACTGTTGTTCCTAATGATAAAGATGAATTGATTCATCAAAGAATTATTACAGGTTATAGGATGGTAATTGATTTCTGCAAATTAAGTAAGGCTACTAAAAAAGATCATTACCCCTTACCTTTTATCGATCAAATGCTAGAAAGATTGTCCAAATATACACATTTTTGCTTTCTAGATGGTTATTCTGGTTTCTCTCAAATACCCGTGTCAGCCAAAGATCAATCAAAGACTACTTTACATGCCCTTTTGGTACTTTTGCTTATAGACGTATGCCTGTTGGTTTATGTAATGCACCCGCTACCTTTCAAAGATGCATGATGGCTATATTCTCTGACTTTTGTGAAAAGATTTGTGAGGTTTTCATGGACGACTTTTCAGTCTATGGATCTTCTTTTGATGATTGCTTGAGCAACCTTGATCGAGTTTTGCAGAGATGTGAAGAAACTAATCTTGTCTTGAATTGGGAAAAGTGCCACTTTATGGTTAATGAAGGTATTGTCTTGGGGCATAAAGTTTCTGAAAGAGGTATTGAAGTTGATAAAGCCAAGGTTGATGCTATTGAAAAGATGCCATGTCCCAAGGACATCAAAGGTATAAGAAGTTTCCTTGGTCATGCCGGTTTTTATAGGAGGTTCATCAAGGACTTCTCAAAAATCTCTCGGCCTCTAACTAATTTATTACAAAAAGATATACCATTTGTCTTTTATGATGATCGTGTAGAAGCATTTGAAATACTTAAGAAAGCATTGATCTCTGCACCTATTGTTGGCCACCTGATTGGAATTTACCCTTTGAAATTATGTGTGATGCTAGTGATTATGATGTAGGTGCTGTTCTAGGACAAAGAGTTGATAAGAAACTAAATGTTATTCAATATGCTAGTAAAACTCTAGACAATGCTCAAAGAAATTATGCTACTACTGAAAAAGAATTCTTAGCAGTTGTATTTGCTTGTGATAAGTTTAGACCTTATATTGTTGATTCTAAAGTAACTATTCACACTGATCATGCTGCTATTAAATATCTTATGGAAAAGAAAGATGTTAAACCTAGACTTATTAGATGGGTTCTCTTGCTACAAGAATTTGATTTGCATATTGTTGATAGGAAAGGAGCTGAGAACCCTGTTGTAGACAACTTGTCTAGGTTAGAAAATGTGCTTGATGACCCACTACCTATTGATGATAGCTTTCCTGATGAGCAATTAAATGTCATAAATGCTTCTCATACTGCTCCATGGTATGCTGATTATGCTAATTACATTGTTGCTATGTTTATACCACCTAGTTTCACATACCAGCAAAAGAAAAAGTTCTTCTATGATTTGATGCACTACTTTTGGGATGACCCACATCTTTATAAAGAAGGAGTAGATGGTGTTATTAGACGTGTACCGGAGCATGAACATGAACAGATCCTACGCAAGTGTCACTCCGAAGCTTATGGAGGACACCACGCTGGAGATAGAACTGCACATAAGGTACTGCAATCTGGTTTTTATTGGCCTACTCTCTTCAAGGATGCCAGTAAGTTTGTCTTATCTTGGGATGAATGTCAAAGAATTGGTAATATTAATAGATGTCAAGAAATGCCTAAGAATTATTCACTTGTTATTGAACCATTTGACGTTTGGGGCTTTGACTATATGGGATCTTTTCCTTCCTCTAATGGTTATACACATATTTTAGTTGCTGTTGATTATGTTACTAAGTGGGTAGAAGCTATTCCAACTAGTAGTGATGATCATAACACTTCTATTAAAATGCTTAAAGAAGTTATTTTTCCAAGATTTGGAGTCCCTAGATATTTAATGACTGATGGTGGTTCACATTTTATTCATGGTGCTTTCCGTAAAATGCTTGCTAAATATGATGTTAATCATAGAATTGCATCTCCTTATCACCCTCAGTCTAGTGGTCAAGTAGAATTGAGTAATAGAGAACTCAAATTAATTTTGCAAAAGACTATTAATAGGTCTAGAAAGAATTTGTCAAAGAAACTTGATGATGCATTATGGGCCTATAGAACTGCATATAAAAATCCTATGGGTATGTCTCCGTATAAAATGGTCTATGGAAAAGCATGTCACTTACCTCTCAAACTAGAACACAAGGCTTATTGGGATATTAAAGAACTTAATTATGATTTTAAACTTGCCGGCAAGAAGAGATTATTTGATATTAGCTCACTTGATGAATGGAGAACCCAAGCCTACGAAAATGCCAAGTTGTTTAAAGAAAAAGTTAAAAGATGGCATGATAAAAGGATACAAAAGCATGAGTTTAATGTAGGTGATTATGTATTGCTATACAACTCTCGTTTAAGATTTTTTGCAGGAAAGCTTCTCTCTAAATGGAAAGGTCCTTACATTATCGAGGAGGTCTACCATTCCGGTGCCATAAAAATCAACAACTTTGAAGGTACAAATCCGAAGGTGGTGAACGGTCAAAGAATCAAACACTATGTCTCAGGTAATCCCATAAATGTTGAAACCAATGTTATCGAAACCGGAACCCCAGAGGAATACTTAAGGGACACTTTCCGGAACGTTTCAGACTCCGGAAAGGAATAGGTATGTGGTACGGTAAGTAAACCGACTCCAAAACAATTTTAAGGCAATATTTCTCCGTCTTGGAATATTTAGAAAAATAGAAAAATAATTAGCAGTCCGGGAAGGACACGAGGGCTCCACGAGGGTGGAGGGCGCGCCCCCTACCTCGTGGGCACCTAGTGTGCTCTCCGGACTCCGTTTTCGTACACGACACATATTTTGGTCGGTAAAAATTCATTATATAATCTCCCGGGGTTTTGACTCCCGTATCACGCAAAAATCTCATGTCTTTGTTTCGAGCTGTTTTCTGTCAGGGTTGTCAAGGCCAGGCACTATGTCATCTCCCTCCTCCAACCATGAGGGCAATGATGCTTGGCTAATGAAGATAGAGCTGAAGAGAGAAGAACCAATGGAGATTGAGGGAGTCCTGGATTAGGGGGTATTCGGACAGCCGGACTATATCCTTTGGCCGGACTATTGGACTATGAAGATACAAGATTGAAGACTTCGTCCCGTGTCTAGATGGGACTCTCCTTGGCGTGGAAGGCAAGCTTGGCAGTACGGATATGTAGATCTCCTTCCTTGGAACCGACTCTATGTAACCCTAGCCCCCTCCAGTGTCTATATAAATCGGAGGGTTTAGTCCGTAGGTCGAACAACAACAATCATACCATAGGCTAGCTTCTAGGGTTTAGCCTCTTCAATCTCGTGGTATATCAACTCTTGTACTACTCATATTATCAAGAACAATCAAGCAGGACATAGGGTATTACCTCCATCAAGAGGGCCCGAACCTGGGTAAACATCGTGTCCCCTGTCTCCTGTTACCATCCGCCTAGACGCACAGTTCGGGACCCCCTACCCGAGATCCGCCGGTTTTGACACCGACATTGGTCCTTTCATTAAGAGTTACTCTGTGTCGTCATCATTAGGCTTGATGGCTCCTTCGATCATCGATAGCGATGCAGTCCGGGGGAGACTTTTCTCCCCAGACAGATCTTTGTATTCGGCGGCTCCGCACTGCGGGCCAACTCGCTTGGCCATCTGGAGCAGATCGAGAGTTACGCCCCTGGCCACCAGGTTAGGTTTGGAAGCTTAAACTACACGGCCAAAATCCGCAGAGACTTGATCTTCGACGGATTTGAGCCCCTGCCGAGTGCTCCGCACGGTTACGATGAGCATGATTTAGCTCTACCATCAGACAGTGTTCAGGAGACCGCACCGGCAACCGCTCCGACCCTCAATTCGGAGCCTATTGCGCCGTCCATGGATGGGTGGATAGACCCCGCCACCGAGGCCACATTCTCAGTGGCGATCGAGCCGAGTATCGACCTTACCCTTCACGGGAGCCGTGACGCCGAACTGCCGGATTCTTCCCCGGCCACGGACTCCGAACCGCCTGCGCGCGTGCCTATCGAATCCAACTGGGCGCCGATCATGGAGTTCACCTCCGCGGATATCCTTCAGCACTCGCCCTTTGGCGACATATTGAACTCATTAAGGTCTCTCTCCTTTTCAGGAGAGTCCTGGCCGAACTATGGCCGACCAGATTGGGATGCAGACGATGAAGAAATTCGCTACCCGCCCACCACCCACTTAGTAGCCACTGTCGACGATTTGACTGACATGCTCGCCTTCGACTCCGAAGAATCGATGGTATGGACGACGATGCAGGAGATGAACAGGAGCCACTACCCACAGGGCACTGGACGCCCACTTCATCATATGATGTATACATGGTGGCGACGACGAGGAACGGAAGGATGCATCGAAGGATCGTTCCCTCAAGAAGCAGTCAAAGCGGCAGCATAAGCACCGCTCCAAATCCCGCCTCGGCAGAAACAGTGATCATATAGACCCAGCGATAGCGTAGGGTGAGCCACCGGACGAAAAACATGGCATTGAACCACCATTCGACCACGGCAACACAGAGAATCAAACCGAACAACCCGACTCCGGCAAAGATAACAGTCCGGATGACATCACACCGGACAGGCACCCGGAGTAACAGAATACCATCAAAGGCTTGTTGCCACTGCGAGGAGTATGAAAAAGCAGAAGCAAAGGCTCAGGGCTCTACAAGACACACTCAGAATTAGATGGAGTGAAGTACTCAACACTGCAACAAAATATGGCGGTAGTTGCCACACAAAGAGCTACCCGAAGCGAAAGCTGCTACCTGAATTCGATGAGGAGGCCTTAGATCCTCCGCAATCAAAAAACAAAACAGCCATCCGGTCGGATAGACGACCTCATGGCCAACATAGAGCGGCAAACGACGCCGCACACAAGCCAGTACGCGATCCACATGAGGGCTCGCATCAAAAGGACGGCGCAACCAGATCCATCTACGGGCCAAGCAAGCGTGCTCCAGCACGCAATGCAACACAACAAAAATCCAAACACCATGGTACACCCAAATATAGGGGTGCCGCACACCCCCTATGTTTCACCGATGAGGTGCTGGACCATGAATTTCCAGAGGGATTCAAACCCGTAAACATATAGGCGTACGACGGAACAACAGACCCTGGGGTCTAGATTGAGGAATACATCCTCCATATCCACATGGCTCGAGGAGACAATCTCCACGCCATCAAGTACTTACCCCTCAAGCTCAAAGGGCCAGCTCGGCACTGGCTTAAAAGCCTCCTCGAAAACTCCATTGGAAGCTGGGAAGAGCTCGAAGATGCTTTTCAGGCAAATTTTCAAGGGACCTATGTCCGACCACCGGATGCAGACGATTTAAGTCATATAACTCAACAGCCCGGAGTGTCAGCCCGAAAGCTTTGGAACGGGTTTCTCACTAAAAAGAACCAAATAGTCGACTATCCGAACGCCGAAGCCTTAGCAGCTTTCAAGCACAGCGTTCGAGACGAATGGCTTGCCAGACACCTCGGCCAAGAAAAGTCGAGAACAATGGAAGCATTAACAAGCCTCATGACCCACTTTTGTGCGGGCGAGGACAGCTGGTTAGCCCAATGCAGCACCAGCGGCCCAAGTACATCCGAAATCAGGGACGGAAATGGGAAGCCACGACGCAGCAAAAACAAGCGCCGAAATAAAGAAGACAGCCCGAAGAGCACGGCGGTAAACACCGGATTCAGAAGCTCTCGGCCAGGTCAGCAAAAGCTACCCTCCAAAGGCAACAGAGACGAACTGTCCAGCCTGAACAAGATTCTGGACAAACTATGTCAGATCCACAACACCCTCGATAAACCTGCAAATCATACCCATAGAGAATGTTGGGTCTTCAAGCAGTCCAGCAAACTCAACGCTAAACACAAATGGCAGGATACACCAAGCGAAGACGAGGACAAGCCTCGTAAGAAAAGCACTGGGGAACAGAAGACATTCCCACCAGAAGTCAAAACAGTAAACATGTTACACGTGATGAAGGGGGGAAACAAAGCGGCACTCCTAGAGACACATGCCCCAGGGCCTATCACCGCGGAGTTCTGCCACTGGTCGTCCCAACCGATCACCTTTGACCATCGGGACTACTGAGCAAGTATCCGGCATGCAGGATGGGCTGCCTTGGTGTTATACCCGATAATTGACGGATACCACTTCACACGAGTCCTGATGGACGGCGGTAGTAGTTTAAACCTGATATATCAGGACACAGTCCGCAAAATGGGGATAGACCCAACAAAAATCAGCCATAGCAATACTACCTTCAAAGGAGTAATGCGAGGCCTAGAAGCCCATTGCACGGGCTCCCTGCTACTAGAGGTTATATTCAGCTTTCCCGACAACTTCCACAGCGAAAAGTTAACCTTCCACATCGCTTCGTTCCAAAGTGGCTATCAAGCACTACTCGAACGCGAAGCTTTCGCTCGCTTTAATGCAATACCGCATTATGCTTCCCTCACGCTTAAGATGCCCGGTCCACGTGGCATCATTACAGTAAATGGAAATATTGAGCACTCCTTGCATGCGGAAGACCGTGCGGCTGCCTTGGCGGCCGCACAATAAACGGCCTCACCAACTAGAGCATCTGACAGGTCATTAAGACCACGGACGCGGTTAGACGAGTCCGGTGTAGCTATATATAATTGATACAGGTTTGATGGTTATACCCCTATAACAATACAAGGGGCTCACCGCGTGTAAATAAGTGACAATTAGGCTCAACTTTACCCATCTTGAACTGTACATGGTTTATTTAGTATAACCTACCTTTTGCACGACAACTTTTCAGCTAAGTTCCTCTCTTTTACATATGACCATCATGCTACACCCGTCCAGGATACGGCACAACGGAGACACAGGCGCAAACGTGCAGCAGGGACCCGTCCAAAGGATTCTTTTTCGATTAAGACCCTGTGTGAACCTTTTTTACTGTCTCTTGTTGATACACATTCCCCGGATTCTCAGTACAATTGAGAAGGATGCTGACATATTGGCATGTGGCCACGTTAGAATATTGCACGTACCTAGACACCAGGAGCTTAT